>NC_134486.1:294140152-294230393 GCF_040206685.1 Ascaphus truei
CTAGGGGCCATTAGGTTGTATTTTTTTATGTATTGTTGCTGACATCGGAGGACATGGCTCTGCAGTATGCTGATGAGGATGCCATTCATGTTGGCAGGGGTAAGTAGAATGGTTTTTATTTACTTTATTTATGCTGGATTTCAAATGATGTGTTTAATAATGGGCAAATAATCTATTATCCATATCTGGATAATAGTTGTTTTGCACATTACTGTACTGTATGTGTTTGGTGGTGTGGGGGGTGTATTTATTGAAATGTAGGCCGTGTTTTTTTAAATACAGGAATGGCATAAAGGAATGGCAGCCAGGAATACAGGAATGCAGGCCAGCGGGGACCCACGGGGACCACCCAAGGACCTCCAGATGCCCCCATGGACCACACAGACACCTGTGGGGACAACGCAAGGACCCCTATGGGATCCAGACACCCCTGTGGGGCCCCCGGACCACTGCAGGGACTACCCAAGGGCCCACAGACACCCATGGGAACCACCCGGGGACCCCCAGCCACTCACCGGGACCACCCGTGGACTGCATTGGGGCCCATGGACACCCGCAAAGACCTCCTGGAGGCCCATGGAGCCTAGCGGGGACCACCCTAGGGCCCACATACAACCTGTGGGAACACCCCGGGGTGCCCTGTGGAGCCTGTGGACACCTGTGGGGACAACCCGGGGACACCTGCCGGCATGTGGTATTAATCCTGTGTGTAAAAAAATAAATAATGGTTTTATGTGTAGGCAAAGGGGGTGGGTTGGGTATTGGTGGTTATTACTTATTTTAGTTAAAATTTTATTACTAGTGTAGATTAGCAGGGACTCTCCAGATACAAAGTTTAGTGGTATAAACGCTCCAGCGCTGGATCCTCAAGGTAATATATAAACAGAATAGTACATAAGTCAGGGCACAGGACACAAGGCTAGTGGTATATGAGATAATATAAATCTCTAGTGTAATGAAGTTCTGAAAAGGGACAACAACAACCGGAAGGAAAAGGTAAATGGGACTGAGCCCACGCCTCAAAACCTCATTGGGAGAGTCCCAGAACTGCTATAACAACACATGAAAGCAATTTTGATATACTCACAAATATATAAATGCCCCTATACTGTGTCCCTGGTATGGCATGCTGCTGATGGTAAATGTAGATATGCAAAAATAGAGCGTACAGCGCGCAGCCAAGAGAGTGGGTCCAAAATAGATATAAAAAGATTTTATTGGGTCAATTAAAAATAGAGGTATCAGACCTCCTACGCGTTTCGTACGCGTTGTACTTTATCAAGCACGAAACGCTTAGGAGGTCTGTTATACCTCTATTTTTAATGGACTTAATAAAATAATGTTTTGGACCCACTCTCTTGGCTGTGCGCTGTACTCTCTATTTTTGCAGGTTTCCAGAGAAGAACCGCAGTGTTTTCAGGTCCAGGGACCCCCTGCTTCCCGAGATACAGGCCCTGTTATGGGGTGCCGGTATCTCCAATGCATGTAAATTTACTGAGTAACGTGGCTAGGACATTTCAATGCATAGGAGATTCTGGCATCCTATAATGGGGCCTGTATCTCTGGAAGCAGGGGGTCGCCGAGCCTGAAAAGAATGCGGTTCTACTCCGGACCCCATGCTCATCTACACTAGTAATAAAATGTAATTTAAAATATTTTTATTTCGGGCGAGATTTGCGCAGACAGAGAGGCGGCTCTCTCTCTCTGCAGCAGAATCAACTCGCCGGGTGAACCCTTATCGGAGGGCAGATCATCTCGGCGCCAGCTGTTAGCCATTTGTTGAAATGTTGCTTTCTGATATTCTGGGCTTTCTTCATACCGTGATAGCAACGCTGTCAAAAATGGCGATTTAAAAACCCTGGTGATTTTTTTCTATCAGATTTTACTGCATGAGCCCCTAAGTATATAGTATACAAATACCACACCATCCCCAAATAACGCTGCATGGGTGTGAATCAGTGTCAGGTGTGTATTGTACCCCTGCCGGCCTGTGGTATTAATCCAGTGTGCAAAAAAATAAATAATTGTTTTATGTGTAGGCACAGGGGGTGGGTACACACCTGTGCTCCCCTATTTTCTTTCATGTTTTGTTTGCTAATGCTGTGGGGGGCTATGTTACCTGCTGTTGCTGTGGGGGGCTATGTCTGATCCCTTCATTTATTAAATTGTTTTTATGCCACCATGAGCCTCCTCTTGCTTTTTAGGCAGTGCACTGCCTTTTTCATCTGTTGCTAATACAAGAAGCCTGATAGATAAAATGGGGAGCATGAATTAATAGCTACAAAGGAGAAGTATGATATCATAGGCATTACTGAAACATGGTGGGATGAAACTCATGACTGGGCAGTTAATTTAGACGGTTATTCCCTTTTTCAGAAGGATCGAGCAAATAGAAGAGGAGGTGGAATACAGTATGTGTATATGTTAAACCGGATCTAAAATCTATTATAAGGGAAGATGTTTATGAAGGGAATGATGCAAATGTAGAGACCTTATTGATAGAAATTAGCAGTGGAGGTAAAAGTATAAAGAAAATGTTTGTAGGAAGCCAAAATTCTTTTGCAAATGAAGAAGGCATCAAAACTAGGTCATGTTTGTGTAGCCCTTTTTCTGACAATCTAAAGCGACTACGGGTAACTGCACGCACCTGCGGCTCCAGGAGATCTGAGCCTCCGCTAGCTGGGAGCCTGGGGTAACACTTATAGCGCAGCGCCTCCACTTGCCCAGGATCCCCGTAATGTGAGATTCCCCTGGGCAAGAAACATGTATGATGCAACCAACTTTACTATAACTGCACAATAACCTTAGCACTCTATCATATTAATACACACGCAGCATATAACCCAACACATAACCTACAGTATAATGCAATATAACCTTAACGCAGCTAAATGATAATGTCCTTATAACGTGAGTGGCTCGGCCACACTCTTAATGAGTATTGTCCTGTACAGTAGTGGCTCAGCCACGCTCTTAATGAGTATGTCCGGATCCCGCCATCGCGTGCCCCACACACCGTGTCCTTGCGCTAGTAGCTAGAATAACTCAGTGTATTAGGCCTTTGGTGATTCACTAGTGTCCTCAAAGAGTTACGCCTAAGGTGGGATCAGCGCCTGTTGACCGGTGTTGGTGCACTTAACGTAAATACCTTCCGGTCACGGCGGTGACCGGTAATGCTTTGAAAAGGATCAGCCGAATCCTTGCTTATCTTTGATGTCTGCAGTGCAGCTGTCTGGTCCCAAGCAGCTCACCAGCAAACCTGCTCCGCATGCTTGTCCCTAACTGTCTACACAGTAAGGTGACTGATCGCTACCACTATGGGCGTCCCTGCAGCACAGCAACCTACAGCAGTGGCAGCTTTTATTGCAACTTTTGCCGGCGGCAGGTCGGGATCTACTCCGGCTGGCGCCGGGTCTAGACCGCGCGCTGCCGTGTATTCCTCCGCGCACCCCCATCCACTCCGCTCTCATTTTAGCCCCCCTTCCCGACCCCGAACTCGGCTCCTGCTCTGCCCCTGTGCTTGCCCGCACCCCCGCTTACCTCACTTCAAACTCCAGGGGTGTCGGGGAAGCTGGGGAAGCCAGGGAAGCCGGGCGTGCACGTGACAGTGACGTCACAGTGACGCCGCAACAAGCAGCGTCACCACGCATCCTGCCGTGCGGGAAGTGTGAGAATAAGATCTGTCGCCACTGTTCTGTGGCTCAGGGGTTTCTCCTAAGGGCCTGCGGGGTAAAGCTAGCCTATGCAGGCGGGTCACGGACCCCCTGCACGCATACACCCTTCTCCTTTACCTTCCAGAACCCCTCTGACTAGCGTGGCCTCTCCCCCATGCTTCCCTTTCCTGCCCCTGTCATCCTAGCCTCCTGATTTGTTCTTCACATCAGGTGACTGCCCAGGAGCTCATGGGATTTGTAGTTTCTCCACGGAGCCTCTCTGCCTAATCTGCACAGACACACAGCTCAGCTATTTCATCAGCCACTGCCTGTCTGACTCTGCTCTAACATACTGCAACACTGTTGCAGATACTCCACACGCCCCTCACTGAACAGAATCACACACCAGCTGAACACACATATGAGGTTCCTACCACATCCTTACATTCTCCCCCTTTCAGAATCCAACGACCTCGCTTGGGCTACACCTACATAACTATACACAGAATGTTATATAATAAAAATGCAGTTCAATTATATAACTTAGCACATTCGCATTGACTTTATACGATATTGCACAATTCTGTGAGCACCACAATCACAGATTGGATTTTGCTCCGAGACCACTGCTGAGCCTCATAATGGGGTGCCCCAAATTGATCATAAGCCATCCTCATTGGAGGTTGCCTAGCTCTTTGGCTTCTGCGAATTTTCTCTTCAGCTACCTCCTCTGGAGAGTAGCAAATCCCATTTGGCAGTTCCAACTCTGCCCTTGAGGGGCTTGATAAGTCTGCAAAGTCTCTTTGTGGCACAAAGCACGGGCTCTGCGGGTCTAGTGGCTGGCTCACGGGAGTCAGCGTATCTGTCGTTGGACCAAGGGGCTCTTTACCCGTAGCTCCTTCGGGAGATGCCCCCACGGCCGGAAGGCCCCTTTAAGAAGTTCCCTCCATAGGATTCTCAGAGGTGGCATTTATTACAGTCTCTAGGCCACCCTCTGTACTTTCAGTTTCTCCATCAATTGAAACAGTGGGTACCTCCAGTTCATTTTCCCCTACTTGAGGTATGGGGAGTAGGTGATTCCTATGCCACACCTTTACCCGGCCTTCGGAGTCCTTGATGTGGTATACCGGGAGGCCAGGAATCTGTGATTCTACCTCATACACCCCATCTCTCCACCGATCAGCCAGTTAGTGCTTTCTGGGAATGCCTAAATTACGAAGGAGAACAGCATCCCCCGGGGCGAATCTCCTTATGTCGCACCTTGTGGTCATAGCGCCTTTTGTTACCCGCCTTTTCAGCCAATTTATAGGCCTGCTGCAGGCTGTCCTGTAACCTCTGTGCATAATGGAAATGCGTTCTGTTGGATACCCCATCGGTAGATAACCGCAGTCGCACATCCACAGGTAGTCGGGCTTCTCTCCCAAACATTAAGAAGTACGGAGTATACCCTGTAATCTCGTGTCGAGTACAGTTATAGGCATGCACCAACGTCTCCACATGCTTGCTCCACTCCGTCTTCTGAGAGCCTTTTAATGTCCCCAGCATGTCCAGCAGTGTTCGGTTGAACCGTTCGGGCATAGCATCCCCTTCTGGGTGGTACGGGGTAGTCCGTGACTTAGCTATGTTTAACAACTTCACCAGTTCTCTAATGAGAGTACTCTCGAAATCCCTGCCTTGATCAGAGTGGAGTCGGTTCGGTAATCCATAATGAATTAAGTATTTCTCCCACAATACTCTAGCCACTGTCACCGCCCGTTGATCTTTGGTGGGGAACGCTTGGGAGTACCTTGTATAGTGGTCTCTAATCACTAGTACGTTACCGATGCCCTGGGTGTCTGGCTCGATACACAAGAAATCCATGCACACCAAATCCATAGGTCCAGAGCTTTTCAGATGGGCCATGGGGGCCGCCCGTGTGGGGAGTGTTTTCCTCTGTATACAGCGGGTACACATTCGGCAATGCATTTCCACTGATTCTCTCATTTTTGGCCAATAGAACCGGTCCTGAAGTAACCCGAATGTCTTGTCAACGCCCAGATGGCCATGATCATCGTGAAGGGCCCGGAGGACCATATTTCTCAGACTTTCAGGCAAGAATAGTTGTCGCCGATCGTGATGATTGTGGTATGGAATGACCCGGTACAATAGGCAATTGTCCAGTTCGAACTTCCCGAACTCATTCAACAATAGCTTCACCAGTTCTCTGGGGGGTTGCTTAAGAATAGAGGGGTTCTCTTGCTGCAGAGCTTGGCGAGCTAGTTCCACCACTGGATCTTGGATCTGGTGTTGCACCAATTCTTTCCAGGAAATGATTTTATCTTCGGTAATGTTCATTCCTTTCCGACCTCGGTAGGCCCGGGGAATGGCTCGGGATTGACACCCTAATGAATCAGCTACTCTTAGCTCTGAGAATGCCACCTGATCATTGATCACTGCTGCTAGCGAACATAGAGCACGTATGCCAGGCCCCGGAATTACCTCCCATACTTCCTCATCCATGGTGGGTTGAAGCCCCGGCCTCCGTGACAGAGCATCGGCCCCTATGTTAGTGGGCCCTGGTTTGTACTTAAGGTTGAACCGATAGTTGGCCAGTGCCGCCAACCACACGTGACCTGTCGAATCCAATTTGGCGGACGTGTTGATGTAATTCATTGGGTTATTATCTGTCCTGACTTCAAACTGTACCCCATACAAGTAATCATGTAGCTTATTCACTACAGCCCATTTGAGGGCTAGAAACTCCAGATTGTGGACAGTATAGTTCTGTTCGCTTGGAGTTAAGCTTCGACTCGCATACGCCACTGGGCGGGGCCCTGTGTCATGTTTCTGGTGCAACACTGCTCCCAGGCCACTGAAGCTGACATCCACATGTAGAACGTATTCTCGATCGGGGTCGGCATAGGCCAGCACTGGGGCCTGCGTTAGGCTGACTTTCAATTTCAAGAACGCTTGCTCACAAGCAGAGGTCCATTTCTCTCCAAATGGCATTTGTGCTGTGGTAGTTTTCCTGCCGGTGTCCTCAGGACAGATTTTTAAGAGATTATTCAGGAGTTTAGCTTTGCTGGAGTAGTCCTAAACGAATCGCCGGTAGTAGCCGCAGAACCCCAGGAAGGATCGAAGTTCTTGAACGTTGTTAGGCCGGGGCCAATTCACCACTGCCGCTATCTTCCCTGTGTCGGTGGATATCCCTTCAGCTGATACAATGTGACCCACGTATGTCACGGATGTGCGGCAGAATTTGCACTTATCCAGGGAGAGTTTCAACCCCTCCTTTTGAAGTCGATCCAACACCTTCATCAGCCGCTCCTTATGCTCCTCATGCGTCTTTCCGAACATTATAATGTCGTCCAGGTACACCAAGCATTCTTGCGGGTTCAGGTCCCCCAGGGTCTTTTCCATTAGCCTCTGAAAGGTGGCAGGAGCCCCGCATATCCCTTACGGCATGCGGGTGAACTGGTAGAACTGGCAGATGAAGGCCGTTCTCTCCTGATCTTCCAGATCCATGGGTACTTGATAATACCCCGACCTCAAATCTAGTACACTGAACCATTTACTTCCCATCAGGGCGTTCAAGAGGTCCTCGATGCATGGGAGGGTATACTGATCAGGCTGTTCAAGGTCCTATAGTCCACGCAGAGGCGTACGGTCCCATTCTTTTTGCAAACCACTACGATGGGTGAGGCATAGTGACTGCGTGATCCTTGAACGATACCAGCTTCCTCTATTTAGGCTAGTAATCTCCTCACCTCTTCCACGTCTCGGGGTGCTAGGCGGCGAGAACGTTCCCGGAACGGGGCATGGTCGCTCAGTCGAATGGTATGGCGGGCGCTGCGACTGCAACCTACATCCATATCACTAATGGAGAATACCCCCCGTCGTTCTTCCAGTTTGGTCTGCAGTCTTCCTTTCCAGCCCTCCGCCAAGGGTGAATATCCGAAGTCGAATGCCAACCTTGGGGTCACGGCATGAGTGGTGACCACCGGGCGCTCACCTACACAATTCTCCACCGGGGTTACTGGATAGATTCGACCCAATGGTTGCCGGCGATCAATGCAAATGGTGTAGGGAGAAAGGTTCCATACGTACACCTGGGTTTGAGCCAGAATTTTTCCCGACCACTTCTTTATCGAGGCCAATACTTCGTAGCCGATTCGCTGGTCATCGCGGATCGAGCTTTCCAGGGAGAACAATTGATCCTCCGGACGTCTGGCCGAATAACGACAGGCGGCGATCATCATTCTTCCTTCCCCGGGCAGGATCTCGGTAAGCCCCCGCTCTTGACTATACAGCATCCCATGTTCCTCTTCGGTCGCAATCTTACCGCAAACCTCTTGCAACACCGGGCAAGCAGCTAGAGCCAGCAACGGTGATTCACCCATTTCCTGTAGATACTTGCGGAGCACATCCTGTACGATGTCTGTGTTGGTCCCCATGATTATTGGGGCGCTGGGATGATCCTGGGGTTCTGGACATACTAAGGCCTCCACCTCCATGGGGAGATGCTTGCCTGTGTTCAACTGGGGAATGTCCAGATGTACCTTCACAACACCGTCAATAGGGTAGACTTCATGGCTCAACCCTCTCAACCGCAAGGAGTCAGCAGATAGCAGCGGCAGCCAGTGCAAGTGTTGATCGTAGAAGGGCCGATACACGATGGTCACCTGGGACCCAGTATCCATCAGCGCCGAGGCGTAGATGCCTTCAATCACCACCTTGACGATGGCCGCTGGCCCTATTCGACTACTTGTCGAGGACGGGGCCACTGCTTCGTCGGTCTGCGGAGTACACAGCATAGACTTGGCCGGTCAGGACCCCGTTTTCCGTAGGGAGGGGCAGTGCGCTCGAATATGCCCCATTTTTCTGCAAGCATAGCACTGGAGATGACTGCGGTAAGAGTTGTCTCGGAAGGTCGGCGATGCTCGCCCCGACGCGGGGCGCTCCCTGGCGGCTGCAGGCGCTTCCAGGTCCTCCTTCTTCGGGTTCGCATCCCCGGGCGCCTCAGTATTAGCATCCAACTTCCTGGTGTCTTTAGCCGCAACCACCGCCTTCTTTCCCGGGGTCAGCTCACGCCCCAGTAGCACAGTCTCATTGGCCTGAAACCGATCCATCAAGTCGTCGAACGCCAGTGCTTGCCCCGGCGTGAGACAGCTGCTGACGCGTACAGACACCGGGTGCAAGGGGAGGAGTCCCCTCAGTAGCTGGGTGGTGCGTAGTCTGTCGGCATCCATCTTCTGCACCACCCCCTTCCTCACCAGGGTCCACAGGTCCAGATGCAACCATCGAAGGAAGTCAGACACCATCTCTCCTTCTTTCTGGGCCAGAGGGTGGAACCTGGCCATTAGCGCAAAGGCATCCACAGGAACCCCATACACTTTGGTCAGGCAGTGGATGATGCCAGCCGCGTCAGCATTCGGGTGGTCGTCCCGATAGCAGTGCACCATGTGGGATGCTGGGGCCCTCAGGCATTCAATTATGCGCTGCATCCGGACGGCATCTGTGCATGACCATTCGGGTAGTTCCTTTTCCGTGTGGTCCAGCCATTCCTCGAACCCGACTTCTCCCAGTGGAGTGGGTTTGTCCCCAGAAAACGCCTTCAGTTTTCGGTATTGGAGGGACTGTGTAGTGTGGTGAATGGCTTCTGCTAACGCAGGGATGGAGGCGTTATCCGGCAGGCTACTCCCAGCATGTGAATAGGCGTCTAGCCTTGACAGGCTGGTTCTGCTCAGCGCGGGCCCAAAGGCCGGGGGAGTGAACGAAGTGCCTAGGCCCATTGCGGCGGGCCACCAGGGGTTCAAACTGTTCTCAGGGGTGCGATCAGAGCTGGTTGTGACGGTACCTAACGAGCCGGGGTATCCCCTCTGGGGTGTGGACGCAGCCAGTGGTTTGGTGGAATCCACCTGTACTATCGGACAGTGGATGCCGGGAGCCTCGGGCAGAAGTAATACTAAGGGCAGGGCTTTGGGGCATATGTCCTGGTCAGTGACAAATAGTATTTTGCACCAGTCCTGTTCCCAGTCGTAATAGTGATCTTGCACTCGGGCAGTGTCCATGAGCGGGAGTTTCCTGACAAGATCAGTCACAGTGCCAAGGGAGAGGGTAGCGGGCACGTGTCCCAGGCCGAAGGCACGTGTCAGGGGAATTTCATGTCGTTGGGCACACTTGCGCACCTCAGGCTGCGAGGGCACCAACATGGCGGGAGAAAAAAAATGGTTGCACAGTAATAAAAAAATATAGGGCACCCCAGGTCTGAGATCTCAGCAGCGCCTCCAAATGTAGCCCTTTTTCTGACACGCTAAAGCGACTACGGGTAATTGCATGCACCTGCGGCTCCAGGAGATCTGAGCCTCCGCTAGCTGGGAGCCTGGGGTAACACTTATAGCGCAGCGCCTCCACTTACCCAGGATCCCCGTAATGTGAGATTCCCCTGGGCAAGAAACATATACACACACATGTATGATGCAACCACCTTTACTATATGCACAATAACCTTAGCACTCTATCATATTAATACACACGCAGCATATAACCCAACACATAACCTATAATGCAATATAACCTTAACGCAGCTAAATGATAATGTCCTTATAACGTGAGTGGCTCGGCCACACTCTTAATGAGTATTATCCTGTACAGTAGTGGCTCAGCCACGCTCTTAATGAGTAAGTCTTATTTGATCAGGTCCCCAAAAAATATTTTTTTATTAAATAATACACACTTCAGTGAGTTAGACTCCCATGAACATTATGAGACCATTGATATCTCCGTTTTCTCTCAGTGAGTAAGACTCCAATTAGCATAATGAGACCACTCATAACTGCTTTATTTGAGTGAGAATTTACAGAACTGAAATTAGGATGCTTCAAAATTAGAAACTAATTTCCGTGAATTTGTACTTATTGAACACTAGCATATTCTCAGTATGACTAGTACCAGTAACCACTGTCTGTGGTTAGGGCGATATTTAAATTGCAAACATCTTGTATTTAGTAGTGTGCAGCATACAGTATTTATTGTACATGTTATCCAGAACACTTGTAGCTTAAATGACATACAGTAATGCATCCTTCTTCATATGTGTATTAGTACTTTGCTTACATTCCATAGGAAGTTCTCTGGAATTGCCTGAAACAATATTACTTTATTAGGAAATTAAACTGGTCCCCAGTTCTAGGAAGCAGCTTCACGGCATATTGAATAGAAGCCACAGGCAGGTAAAAGTAAGATTAATGACTATATTTTTATTGGGTATCAATATCCAAATGGTATTACACTGTAGAATGTGGAAATCCATTTGAGATACTAGAAATTACTGTACATGCTGCATCTTACCAAGAAACAGCTTGGACACGTTTATAGTTTTACAAGGTAGTAGCACACACAGAGAAATGTTCAATGTGCCTTTACTAAATACAGTTGTCTGTGAATGCAACATTTGTGCTCTTTGTCTCCAGGGCAAAGAAATCCCTTCGGAGTTTAAAATCTTAATGATCCTGCATCTAAATGTTTTACCTGCTTTTTTGGGTTAACTTAATCAAGAGTCATAATTGAAAGCCATACCCAAGGGAGCCCAGTGCTCTTCAGGAGCTACCACTGCTTCATAAGTTTTGTTACATCATTATGCTCAAACATGTGTTGATGCTCCTAAGGGGGGTATTGGGTCATGCATATTAAGCAGTGCAATGCCATAAAATAACTTTCAGGGTCATAAGACACCTTATGGTGTATTCACTGGTGGTTGTTTTACAGTATGTTATAACACAGCTTAATAAATATGGGCCTTAGGCCCTAATTGAAGTCAATGGGGCTTGTGAAAGCAATGAAAAAGGATTTTAGGTTGAAAACATCCCTAATTGTCGCTCTGGCAGACAGAATAATGCCCTTATGGGCACATTTATCAAGTGCCCATATAGGTTATTGCACCCATTCCAGCGTTAACACCCATTGAAGTCAAATGCGTGTTAATGCTGGAACGGATCAGATAACCCGTACCGGCCCTTGATAAACTTGACTCCTAGTTTCTATTTAGCAGTATCTAATATTTCTCCAGAACCAATACATATATGATAACATTGAGTCTACCTAGTATACATATTGCCATGCTTCATTTCATCTGTACTTTATACTACAGTAACAGAGAATACAGTAGATGAAGAGATGTGAGTCTCAAAACAAGTATGATAAACCATTAAAAAGTACATCTTCTTTATAATACTAGAAAAAACTTTATTTATTTATATATCAGTCTACTTGCTCCAAAACTAGAGCCAAAAAAACATAACCAGATTTATTAAAGGAAAACATCCAATTAAATCAATGTTACTGCTCCCATTTTGAAACATAACAGCCATTATCTTTTATTAAAATTGTTGTACAAATACAATACAGATGTATATATATATATACAAATAGATTATACACACAAATAACAAAGGGCAAGAATTGAAAAAAAAAGAATGTGTGGTAACTTCTAACACAATCAAAGTATAAATCAAGAGAATTAATATATTGTTACAATATTATAAATTATGTAACTCTTGTGTATGTGATAGGATATACTGCACAAACCAATACTGTGTGTCTGCATAGAAATATTAATTTGTATTCTGCATGATACATTGTTTATATGTCTGATGTTACTGTTGTTTTTATTGAATAACCCAATACGGGGGGGTTCTATTACATAATTTTTTTACATGTTGTAATCTCTCTGAGATTTAGCTATTGCCATGCCTTGGGATTTATCAGGATTAATGTTTATCTTATTCTAAACCTGAAATTTTTCTTCTGTTTACTTTCGTTCAGTATTTTGTTAATTACTTTGGAAGCACATACATTAGGCTTTGACATTTTCTTTCTAAGAGAAAAGGGAGTCTACATATTAAATGACACATTTTTAAGCATGTCTAATAATTCACTTCTACAGATGTAGCAAGATTTACGCTCTCGTGACCTCAATTTGGAGCGGCTAATGCAGCGGAAGCATGGTCGAATCGCAGCTACAGCTCTCAAGGCCGGAAGGGCAGTATTTCCCAGAAGGATTAATGCAGCCGCAGTCCCTGCTTCTGAATGGGAATCTTGCAGTGTTAATGCTATTGGGTCAGCCACCAGTCTGTAAGAGCTGTGTAGAGAGAACGGGTCTCTCTCTGTGTCTCCCTGCGCAGCTCTTACAGCTGTTCTAATTCTTTTTATTGTTATTTATTTTTGTAGTAGTGAAGAAAGGGTCTCTGGAGCTGAACACCATTCATTTTAGCTACTGTGACCCCTACTTCCAGAGTAGAGATGGGCAAATCCGCCCAAGTCTGTTTCCCGGACTTTCTCGCATTTTTCCCACAAAATCCGTTTTCTTGGTGTAAAATCCGCAAACGGATTAGGTCAGTTTTAAACCATGGGAATTCATCAAAAACTTGCATTGGATACAACCCATGGCATGATTTGTAGAATCCAATCTGCGGATTCAGCAATCCCTTTATGGATTCCCAATACACGTATTCAGCAATCCGTTGGCAGATTGCAGAATCCAGAAATTGGATTTTACAAATACTTCCATGGGTTGCAGAATCCGTGGAGTGCATTAGTAATAATAATAAAAATATGCAAAACGTGAATCGCCCTTTTTAAGATTGATCTGCTGAAATCTGTGGACCAAAGGAACTGGCCAATCTTCTGCGGATTCAAAACCAACCCAAAAATGTACCCATCTCTATTGCCGAGGTTCCGGCAATTAGAGTGCACACTGGCCGGCATTGCCGGAGTCGCATCGGAGTTCTCTGTAGCCTGCTGGAGCCTTGTTGGAGCGATTTTTCCAAGGATTTGGATTATGAGGACTAGATTGGACAGTTGCTGTACATATTTTCCGCATGGATAGTCAGCGATACAAACTGTGAGTCCGTATTTGCTCGCAAGTCCTAGTTTCTCATTGCTTCATAGAAGTTATTTCTGTCTCTGTGCCACTACTGCCTCGTTGGAGTTTCACCAGCCGGCTCCAGACATTTAAATATTACTCTACATGCCTGATTTTATCTTACAGAATGTGAATGGGCAATTGTCATCCCATTTTAATAAAATTAAACAATAAACAATAAAATTGTTATGTTTATACATTTATGCACTATGGAGTGTGCGCTCTTCCCTTTTGTTTTTTTTAGATTCGTTTTGAAGAGCTATCGCCCTCCCTCCCTACCCCCCCCCCCTCCTTGCTGATTGTATTATTCACAAGAGTTAACCTTTTCAACTCTTTCACTTGGATTTGAATAATTGTCTCAAATACCTTTTGCAAGTACAGTACTTAGATTTCATAGTGGGATTTACATACAGACTCTGACTCACTGAGTTTATACATTGTATGCACATTGTTAGGTATAACCATATTTTTATATATACAGTACTTATCTAATATTTGTTTACCTATATTGATTTAGAGCGCTGGTATTCTTCTTGTTTTACATATTAATATATATATATATATATATATTATATAATGAGCATTTTATGGGACTAGCCCATGCACCAGACCGACGTCCAAATTCCACAGTTGTTCTCCGTCTGCATACGATTGCTGCTTCTGTGAATCTGCTTAGCTGTTTGCCGGTGTCACCGTTAGAACCTCTCTCCGTCACCCGGATGGGATTCCCGGTCTGCACGGCTGCACTCGAGATATCACCAGTCACAGAGCATGGAGCTCCTGCACTGACGTCTTGACTCTGGCGTCTGGGCCGCTCGACCACCGTAGTTCCTGTACCATGTGACCCAGACGGATGAAACGCGTAGGGTCACGTGGTACAGGAACTACAGTGGTCGAGCGGCCCAGACGCCAGAGTCAAGACGTCAGTGCAGGAGCTCCTTGCTCTGTGACTGGTGATATCTCGAGTGCAGCCGTGCAGACCGGGAATCCCATCCGGGTAACGGAGAGAGGTTCTAACGGTGACACCGGCAAACAGCTAAGCAGATTCACAGAAGCAGCAATCGTATGCAGACGGAGAACAACTGTGGAATTTGGACGTCGGTCTGGTGCATGGGCTTGTCCCATAAAATGCTAATTTTTTTATTGACAAAGTGTGAGTTGGCAATCGTCTGTTCATGGCAAATTAAAACCTTTTTTTTTTTTTTATAACTTGAATTTTATTGATGAGTACATGCTTGTTATACATATATATATATATAAAAAAAAAAACATTTAAACAAATATTGTTCAAAATAGCATGTAGTGAACATTAATTAACACATAACTGACCCACATGGTTTTTCGAGCCCTATTTAACCATGTGGTAAAGGATAGTCATTCATATTGTGAGGAGTCGGGGGATAATAATAACAGAAATAAATTATAATAAAAAAAAAAAATTAAGAGGGGGAGGGAGGAGGAAAGAGGGAAGGGGTGTAGGATGGGAATGGGAGAACGGAGGAAATGGATGGAATATTCTCTGAAGGCTGTTGAGAGGTCTTTGCTGCCGCCGAATAGCCGCAGTAGCTAAGGAAAGGTATATATGAGCGAACTCATATTGTGTGAGGTATTTGTTGTGGAAATGGGCTTCACCTCTCTGTAGGAGAACGCATCTATTGCTATCATAGCCAAATTGTGTCACGCTCTACCCCGGGGATGTCTGTCTGCGCTAGCCAAGGGGTCCAGACTTTAAGGAAATTGTCGCCAGTGTCATTAACTAAGCTAGTTAATTTTTCCATCTGGCAAATAAACCAAATACGATTCCGAATCTTTGGGATAATTGGAACTTCGGGGCGTTTCCATAGTGCTGCGATCTCACACCCCGTTGCTATTGCGAAATGTGCAATGAGTTTATTATGCGATTTTGATAGGCCTTTTACTGGTCTGTTTAAGAGAAACAGCCATGGGTCTGGGGGAATAGAGAGGTCAAAAATCCTCTGGATCCAATTCCTAATTTGTTCCCAAACTAGGGAGATCCGAGGGCAAGACCACAGCATATGTAACAGGTCAGCTGTTCCTCCACATTGTTTGGGACACAGTGGGGAGGACCCTGGAGCGAACTTAGATAATTTGAGTGGGGTGAGGTACCACCTCATTAGGACTTTATATGCGTTCTCCTTCAGTGTTGTGCATATGGAACTTTTGGCAGTGGCTAAAAATATGGAGTTCCAATCTTCTTCCTCTAAGGTCTCCCCTAGGTCTAATTCCCATTGGTTTTGGAATGAAGGGGTTTGCAATTTAGATGTAGCGGACTCGACTACCTCTCCATAAATCGTAGATATAAGTCCCTTAGTGTCGGTTTCTACCCGGCAGAGCTTTTCGAAATTTGTCAGGGGAGGGTATGGGGCGGATTTGTTGTAAAATGCTCTTATCTGGAGGTATTTATAGAATTCTGTGTGGGGGATGTCTTTTTCTAGTCTGATATGGTCGAATGTTTTGATTTTTAGGTTGTATCCTTCCAAATCTTTGAGTCTATTATATCCTTTTAGTTTCCAGATAGAACTGTTGATACCAATTAGGCCCGGTGCAAAATTCGGGTTGTTCCAAATAGGGGACATCAAAGAGCATCTTGATGTGAGTGAGTTTTTAATTCTAGTTGCTTCCCAAACCGATAGAGAGTTGATCATTGAGGTGAGCGGCAGGGTAGCGGGTTTCCTCGCTAATTTAGGTAACCAAATCAGACTACTGAGCTCTAATGGAGAGCATGCAGCACTTTCTAATTCTACCCATCTCTTCAATGTAGGGTCAGAATGCCATTGAATAATATGACTTAATTGAGCCGCTTTATAGTATGCTAACAGGCAGGGTACCGCCAAGCTGCCAGCTAAGGTAGGTCTTTTCATATTCAGTTTATTTACTCTCGGTTTCTTTCCGTTCCAGATAAAGTTAGATATTGCAGACTGAAGTGAGAGTATATCCTTCAGTTTGAGTGGCACTGGTAATGTCTGGAAGAGGTATAGGATACGGGGAAGTAGATTCATTTTAACGCTATGTATCCTACCTATCCAAGAAATCTTCTTGGAAGACCATCTGATTAGGTCCTGTTTCAACGTCCAAATTAGGTTGGGATAATTTGCATTGTAGATGCTTTTTGCATCTTTGGTGATATGAATTCCTAGGTATTTTATAGACTTCTTCTGCCAATTGAATTTGAAATTTAGTTTCAATAGTTTTTCCGTATGTCTAGGGAGATTGATATTCAGAGCTTCATATTTGGATTGGTTTATTTTAAACCCAGAGATTTTGGAGAATTTGTCTAGTAGATCAAATAGATTTGGTAATGAAGTGAGGGGTTTTGAAATGATTAGTAAGATATCATCTGCATACAGGGCCACTTTATGGGATTGAGCGTATGCGTTTAACCCTGAGATATCAGTATTATCTCGAATGCGTGCTGCCAGAGGTTCGATACATAGGGCAAACAGGAGGGGAGATAGAGGGCACCCCTGTCTTGTGCCGCTTTGAATTTGAAATGGAAGTGAGGGGAAGCCCTGATGTATAACCCTAGCGGATGGGCTTGAGTACAGCGACATAATCGCTCCGCTCACCCTATCCCCGAAGCCAAACGCTGCTAGCGTCTCTTTTAAGTATGGCCAGTCGATCCTATCAAAAGCTTTTTCAGCATCCAGACTTAATAGCATAGTTTGAGTGTTATTTTTATTTGCCAATTCTAGCAGATCAATAAATCGTCGGGTGTTATCCGCTGCTTGTCTTCCTTTGATGAAGCCGACCTGATCTGGATTTATTAGTCTGGGTAGGATTAGACTTAATCTGTTGGCCAACAATTTAGCATATATTTTTATATCGGTATTGATTAAGGAAATTGGCCTATAGCTTTTACAATTCAGCGGATCCTTGCCAGGTTTGTGTATTAAAACCTTTTTTATCTGATTTTACACATGGATCGGGTGCTTTTTCTCTTTCATCTTGTTGTCTGTGTTAACATCTGTAAATAGCAACATAGGAGTTCTTGAGCTTGATGGGAGTGTGTATTTATTGACATAGGATGATTTGCACTTGCTCTGGTTGAGGTTCCTATAAGAGCTAGTTAAGTAGTGTTCAATACAAAATGTCATAGAACTGAATACAGTATAGCAACGCACTACAATAATCTTTAGTTTGAACGCATACAGTTCATATGTTCTACTTTACAGCAAGTAATACAATAATTTACTCCTTCTTCCAATAGGTTAATCAATCTAAACAGGGACAGCCAGCCAGTTTAGTCCTTGGATGACAGGACAGGGAAGCCAAACAGTCCCAATGTTATGGAGAGAGTGTGTTTTTGTGGGTGGTGGGTGTTGTGGGGTGGCGTGTTGTTGTTGGGGGAGTGTATTGTGGTGGATAGTAGAGGGTGTTGTAGTAGGGGTGGGTATTGTGGTGGGAGGGTGAGAGTGGTGGGTGAGGGGAAGAGTGTGTTGTTGTTGGTGATGGGAAGAAATGGGCGAATCTGGTCAAATTTGCTTCCCGGATTTTCGCTGATGTTACCCCCAAAATCAGTTTTGTGGTGTAAAAGCCTTAAACAGATTTGGTCAATTTGAATCTGCGTGGATTCTTCAAAATTTGTCATTGGATACAATCCATGGACGGATTTGTAGAATCCAATCAATCCATTATTTAGAATTCGCAAACAGATTGTTGAATCTGCGGATTGGATTCTACAAATCCATTCACAGGTTGAGGAATCTGAGGAATATATTGGTAATAATAATAATAATAAAAAATCCTCAAAATGTGAACCGCCCTTTTTGACATTCATCTACTGAAATCAGCAGACCAAAAGAACCGGCTGATCCACTGCAGATCCAAATTTGCTCACAAAAAATGGTCCTTCTCAAGTGGTGGGTGGGTGTGTTGATGTGTAGTGCAGAATTAAGCATTAATCATGGGAACATCCAGAGCCCTACTCCTGAGTGTCCATGCCTGATGTGGGTGTGACATGTCCTCTGTAACAAAAGGTTGCAATACATTCTTGTAATACACTGAATACATCCATGGTAGAGAGCCATTATCACTCCATCATAAATGTGTGTGGATTGGGAGATAAGTAAAATATTTGAATAGAATTTCAAATATTGGCCCATTTCCCTAAGCTGGTCCTTTACTGTAATTCCAAAGATGAAAATCTGAATAAACAATTCACACCCCATCATTAGTCGATACTATTCAGCTGTTCCCGAAGTCCTGCCTATTCAGCTGTTCCCGAAGTATTGGGTCCATGTGAGATCTTTAACCTAAGAAACTGGTTAATGGTGTAATACAAGATAATTAGAAGATAATGGGATAAAGTGGGAAAGGAAACCCTGGTGGAAGCCTCTAAAATGCCAAAGGGCAAGACTCTTGGACCAATCTACTTTAGGAGAAAAAGAAGCTAGTGAGAACCACAGCCATTAAATTTCCCAGGTAAGCTTCTTCTGCACTTCCCTTGACAAAGCGTGAAACCATGAAATGTAAGTCAGAAATGAGATCTTCAGTCCAACAGCATTCGCCTTGGTGAGCTGCACACTGGGAGACTGGTTCCTGTCTGCAGCACACCAGTACCGGCTGTCTTTTCCACTGTGGCGATTCACTTGATATCTTACAATATTATATAGATAATATTGTAGTACGGTCATGGAAGGGGGGAGTTATTTTATTGATTCCCTTCCATTGGCTCAACGTTGCTCTTGGTCACTATGAGTGATATATATATATATATATATATATATGTATATGTATATATATATATATATATATATATATATATATATATATATATATGTATGTATGTGAATAAATGAGAACAAGGCACTCCGTCAGGTAAATCAAGGTGGGTGCAAATCGTGTATGAACAAAATAGGCAATACGATACCGTATGAGCGAATATCAGAGGCAGCACTCCACGAGGTAGTCCAAAAAAAATTGTATTTAGTGAGACATCATATCCAACGTTTCGGTCCTACACACGGGACCTTTCTCAAGAGTGCTGCCTCTGATATTCGCTCATACGGTATCGTATTGCTTATATATATATATATATATATATATATATATATATATATATATATATATATATATAATGCTATATCTAGCCAGCGGTACATAGGGACCCCCTCTAACCTATTCCCACCCTCCCTAATTGACCCCTTATTATAAGAAATAATTAATAGGTGCTATCTACTCAACCACATTCTCCTAGATATGCATTATATGTGCTGATGCAGCACTTAACCTGCAATTATTGGGCTATTGTCTCCTAACTCCTATCTGCAGACACTAATATGCTACATGCAGGTCTACAATACATTATTTCCCCGCTGCTGTCTCCTGCAGGCTCCGTCTCAGCTTACCAGCATACACGCGTAGCAATTAGGCAAAGTAAGGGTGTTTCTCTGAGGGGGCTGGTTTCTTCAATCAGTTGCGGCCTATATATACGTGCGGATGACGCTGTACGTGACTTCCTGACGAAGTACTTGGTACGAAACGTGTAGAGGTCACGACAGGTCATCCTGCGCGTTTATGCTGGTAAGCTGAGACGGAGCCTGCAGGAGACAGCAGCGGTTTAATCCATCTCCGCGGTGCCGAGATCCGGATCCTGTGCAGACACCGCAAGTCTGCTGACTGTCTCAGTGTGAGTGTCCATTTCCCCTTGCCAGTGCCCAACCCTATGGCGGTTTCTATACAAATCTGTTGATAAGTTGTTTTCATGTTTGTTTTTTTCTTTCATGTTTTTTTATATAAATTTTACTGTATTTGTATACTGTGCAGCTTAGGGTTTAGTATCCATTAGGTGTTCTCCTTGGTAGTACTTAGCCGTCCAGCTGCACAGTTGTTCTGAGGTGGGGTTGGATCCCCTCAGTTTTTGTGTATTTTTAATAAATTACCTTCCACTAATCCCTGGTGCGCATTTGTGCAGTTTATATTATCTTAGGTTTATACTTACACTGAATCCAAAGCTGTTTTCTACAATAATGGTTATTATATTGTACCTAGTCAGCTATTTCATGGTAATATCTGTTACCGGACCATACCACCATCTGGAAAGGCTATCTTCCCTTGCACTTTGCCCACTACGGCAATATAGCCACCACTACATTGCTTGGTGTTTCCTATGCGGCCACGGTCTTTAGTGTGGCCACTCAGCTGACAGTATTATTTTCTGATCAGCTGGTGCAGTCATTTGCTGCCGCTCTCCATTGTGAACGCCTTTTAAATTACCCCATTTATCTTGTTATGAACCAATAAACTGTTTTTATTTCCACTTATATACATTCATTTGCTCTACGGGTCCCACTATTTCCAATTCGTTATCAAAGTATTTAGGCTCCACCTTTTAAGGCTCTATCTTTAGACTTTTTCCAATGTCCATAGGCGTCTTGAGTGCATATTATTGGAGTCTAGTTTTATTTCTCCCTCCTCCGAAGTCATGAGCTACTTTCTGTGTTCCTCTTCTGCACCAGGTACCCAAATTATCATCGTTCCCAGCTCAACCCACTTCAGATCCATCGCATCCCCCCCTCCAGACCTAACTCACTTCAGATCCATCGCATCCCCCCCTCCAGACCTAACTTTTTTCAGAACATCCCTATCCAATTATTAAGGTAATGTGTGCAATTCATTTAATTGGCATATATCTGTAACACGCAAGCACACAAATTCTATGCGTTCCATACAATATACAGTACATAGAGCATGCATGCACAGCGGGGTTCCAAAAAAAACCAGAGTTTAATCAATGTATCTATTTCTTCTCAATTATCTTACAGGGGAAACTGTACAAGAGACAGCAAGTGTATGTTGGTGCAAGATGATTGAATTATTGGAAGAAGATTATATTATTTTCCTAAGTCTTTGTTATTTAATTTATTGTATAAAGCAATAAATATTTTCACAAATCTTACACGCATGTACTGTATAGTATGTAGCCCTCTTTCCCCCCCCCCTAAGTGAGATTGGGGTGGGTAGGTGTATCTGACTACTTCTCAGTGTGGTGCGGTACCTGTTTGGCAACCAGGAGAGCTGAGCTTCCGCCACGGGGAACCTAGAGTATGTACTTACACTCTGTGCAGCGCCTCCACTGATGAGGGATCCCAACGGGGTGGGATTGTGCCCTCACCAGAACCCACATACAGTACAGTAAATACACACCGTGTGAATAAACAGTATTTACTGAGCATGAACTGTAACTTCAATAACACTCTCTTTGCATAAATCAAACAATATATGAATAACAGTGCATCACTCTGAATGCATACCATCCCCTCACCCACATGTCCATCATCACATTCCCCTCAGTCTCTTGAGTGTCCACAACAGTAAAGAAAGTGTGAGTGTGAGGGATAGCGCTTCCCTGTGTTTGGGCCCGGTGGTGCACTTAAGGTATACTACCTCCCTGACCAGTCCTGGTCAAGAAAATCCTTGGAACTCAGCAACACCGCACAGTGATCCCACGGCGTGCTGCGCTGCTCTCTGCAGGAATGGATGCACACGCTGACTCCACAGGGAAAAGAATCTCCAGCCGGAATGATCCTTTATCACAGTCTCTGATACACGCTGTACTGACAGTCAGGTACTATGAGACAGCAATCCTCCTGCTCTCTAATTATGGTGGAGTCCCTGTCCTAAGGCCGACCCTATACCATACAGCTTCCTCTGGTGTCACAGGGGACTAATTGGGCCCTGGGGTATCCCTCTACCCTAGTCCCTGAATGCAGAAGAACTCTCACTAACACAGTCAAATAACTGCTGCAGCTGCACTACAAAGCCACACTGTATCTTCTAGTCAGAGCACACAGCATGGCAGCTGTGTCACTGACTAGACTTGCACACACCTAAGGGCAGGGTCCCTATCTAAGGGCAGAAAAGGTAAAGGATCCGTGGTCCATCCGCTCCAGGAAAAAAAAGGTAAGAGCTCACCAGCAAGAGGGGTTAAAAACTAATTTATTGGGCTACATAAAAACAAAAAACAAACAGTAACGAACTCTCCCACGCGTTTCACGCCCACTATGGCGCTTTCTCAAGGAGTACAGGGAAAGGGGAGGTACTGGGTATTTAACACACTCCCCGTCATGCAAAACAGCTGAAATGAATAACCAATTAATTTTGTTTTGCACAGAGAAAAGGAAAAGACCAGAACAGAAGAAAAACAGAATGAGGAAAAAACGAAATAATACACTATATATAAAAACAGAATAAATGTAAATAATGTAAAAAAATATTAATAATAAAAAATAATAATAATAAAGAATGATAATAAATACATGGAATTGAATAAATATTGGACAAAGATAATTCCTAATGTTGTGTCCCAATTAAATGATATCACATCCTATCATGCCTCATATGTAATAATAAACTAGCCAATGACTATAACCCATCAAGATGGATAGGTAAATAATTAACCCATTGATGCAGAAATAAAGTTAAACATACAAAGCCAACTCGTTCCTGGAAAGCTCTTTCGAGGATTCTCCATTGAAGTCAATGTGCCCATTGACTTACAATGGGAAACCGCCGCTCCACCTCTCGGACACCATCTGCTGGTCTTCTCAGGAAACAGGACCCAAACAGCAAGATTCGCCATTGAAACACATGGAGCTCAATGGCAGCCTATGGGACCCTGCAAAATGGTGCCTGAAAAGGCGGGAAAATTACACAAAGGGCTATAATCACTAAACAACTATTAACCCTTGTGCTCCCTGATGGATCCTAGTGTGTGTGTGATGCAGACACTGATATAACAATAAAACAGGGGAACAGTGGAATATACATTTTCAGGTTTTAACAAGGGTTAAATCACATTTCTGGGCCTCAGCCCAGTTAACCCCTTGTCTCCCTGGTGAGGTTAGAGGGTGGCCAATTGGGGTGTAACCCCTTTAATCCCGGGCCAAATCCTCCCCATCGTCACACACACTTCTTCCCCCTTCCTGCTCCCAGCTCCAACTGACAAACGTGGTCCCTGCAACATTGTAGCCTTCCTCCACAGGAGAAGCTGCAAAACCCTTTTTGCTGGCTGGCTGCACGTGATGTGGGTGAAAGGGCAATCCCCAGAGGCTGCTGGGAATTGTAGTCCACTCAGGACCTCTGTAGCATTGGGACTGCGTGCGCTATCTTTACTGCGCACGCACGATCCTGTAATGGCTACCGCGGTGGTTCTACGCATGTGCAACCTCACGCCAACCTTAACATTGCCGCCGGCACTCCTGGCACTGTACAGTGCGTGCACGACTACACTGCGCAACCGAGAGCTCCTACAAGATGGTGGCGCCCTGTAGCTGATGACGCCGGCAGTCCCCGGTGACGCAAACGCCCCCGCAGCTCCCCGACATACCACGGGGATCCCCGTTCTCCTGCAGTGATAAGGGGGGCTAGGGGGAAGCCTGCTACAAGTACAATACATGTTTTTCTAATTTATTTTAATACATATTTCAAAATGTATAACGACAGACTGTGGGAATAAGGGGTGGCTTACATTACACAGAACAGTCCAAAACATTAGTTACTAATTAGCAACAGCCTCGGAATACTATGCATTGAATTTAGTTTAAAGAAACACTGGCACCGCCTATGGTTACTGCAAAATAATACGGCAGCCACAACACCCTATTTGGCATCCGGGGCCGCGACATGATAAGAAATATTGGGGAATTGCACTTGGTTTTGCGCTGGCATGGAACAGTAAGTCTTGCTACATCTGTACAGTAATGTATTAAACTCTTACACTTTGTGCTTTATTTGCCATTTTGAAGAAAGACAAAAGCTTTTGACAATGGACATAAGAGCAGTTATCATTGTTATCATATTGAATGTGCTGAATTCTGCAAATACTGTAAGTATACATGTGTAGGCAATGAATTACCCTATTCTAAAACCTAGCTTTAAGAACTTTAAACAAAATGTAAAAGGTATTCAGCTACAAACTGGCAATTTGGTGTATCTTTTATTGTTTCTGTCAAAGTCATGCTACTACCATGCTACATGGACCATAACAAAAAGTCACCATTCCTACAGTATGCAAAAAAGTATGAGAGGGTATTATGGGATAAATGCATCACGGTTTGTGTGTAAAGAATATCGATGATGTCAAAAGGGCCGCCCCGTGCAAACACCGATCGCACCTCACTTCCCTAAATCCTGTGTTGTCATGTAATACCTCCTACAGGCACCAACCGCAAGGTCAAACTGTGTCACAAATTGCTTAAAAAGGAGTCGTTAGCGTGTAAATAAACTTGTTCCATTTTTATTGGAACATTTCTGGACCACAGGAAAACAATCCCATTTAAACTAATAAAATTGTATTCCTTAATAACTGTTTAGAATTTTGCCTCGTAACTATACCAGTTTTACACCAAAAGGTATCGCTAAAGGTCACATTGCTCCACATTTTGCTAATCTTCAAATAATTTCACCACTTTCTGGATTCTGAAAAAATGTCACTACATACTTGTCATTTGATCTGAATATAGGGTCATATCACCTGCACCCTGACATTTACAGTAATGCTTCTCAAAACAAATTCTTTGCAATGTTTGACATTGTTTGCTAATTGTTTTGTGAATAAAAAGGCAAATGTGTGTGATTAGTGAACATCATTGAAACTTTCACACATCTCTACTCCAAAATAATTCCACTTCACCTACAGTACAGTACATAACACTCTTAAGCCCTGTGCTGCCAGAATGCACTGCAACACATTGCTTTCTGTCACAATCTCTATATTCTCTTATAGTGTATAGACACACATTAAATATATATCTTTTTGTCTCTAGTTCATTGCTCACATTCTGAACTGTTGTGTTCCCATCACATACTGTTTGCATTTGTGTCTGACAAATTTACCCCTGCACCGAAGTTGTTTCCCCTTGAAATGCCAATGTTTGTATTTAATACCTTTTAAGCACTACATACAGAGCTATATAAAGCCAAACCCTACTTTTCTCAGCGAATCAAGGTCCCGTCTTTTCAATTTCATTTCTGACTATTTGAACGCATTGTATATTCAAGCAATAAAATTTTTCACAATTTCCATTTTCCACTTGACCTGCTGCTTTCAAGCATTCATGCTGCACAATCTACTGCAACAGCTTCACTATATGATTGTTATGTCTAAATTTCTCTACTCCATCCTTATCATCATGTTTTTTAAACGAATATTCCTTCTCTTGTACTCCTTATTCTTAACTCTTTTGTCATCAGTACCATGATCTTATCTTTCTTTCACTTCTACCTTACTAGGGCCATCTACTAATGTTTTTCTTTGCAGAAGTATACTTGTTAATTAGAGTTGCCTATGGCTAGCTGTCCACTTACAGATGCAGCGGACGTTATCCGAACCTTTCACTGAGCCATTTTTGTATTGTATTGTATGTCTTTATTTATATAGCGCCATTAATGTACATAGTGCTTCACAGTAGTAATACACATGGTAATCAAATAAATAACAGATGATATAAATAACAGAACATGGGAATAAGTGCTTTCGACATAAAAGTACCATTGAGGAAGAGGAGTCCCTGCCCCGAGGAGCTTACAGTCTAATTGGTAGGTAGGGAGAACGTACAGAGACAGTAGGAGGGAGTTCTGGTAAGTGTGTCTGCAGGGGGCCAAGTTTTCATGTGCTCTGCTGTATTCCACGCGGCCAATTGCCCTAGGCACACGTGTTTATCGCGGTTGCTTTGTTTGAATTTCCTGGATTCTGTTTCGTTGGGTGCAATTCTTTGCATATCCGTGGCAGAAATTAATGAATTGTAATGTGTACAGTGCTATGCTACTGTGTCAATTTCAGGTGTTTAAAAACCAGAACACTAAAATGCCATTTTCTGCACTCGCGTCTTAAGGCGGTACGGTTGGAAGAAATCACGCGCCATGACGTGGGTATTCCGAGGTATACACAGTGTTCGAATAACGGCCGCTGCATCTGTACAGATGTAGCAGGTGTTATTGCACCTGCTGTTGTGTGTCAGCCAGTTCAATAGAGCGTTAGCCCCATCCCTTTTTGGCACTTGGGTAATCACTTCACATTGGTGTCTGGTCCAACTGAGATGTTGTGTGAACCCCACTACAACATGCCAGATGGAGCATTACAAGCAGCTTTATCAGTAGGTTACTAAGGGGTTATTACATTAAAAATGTATAAAATATAATTTTTATAAGCTTTTATGAAGCTTTATGTTCTATAGTAGGCATTCACTTTGCATAACAAAGAAAAAACCGTGTCAAAGCTCAAGGAGGTTGGAAATAAAGCCTTTAGGCAGTAGTAAAGTAATAATAGGAGTTGACACCGGAAAATAAAGGATTAAGGGGCTGCAGTTTTCTGTGTTCAGATAGATAATGGTGACAAGGAGGGGACACGGGGGGGGACAACCAATCGTGAGGTGCAGTCTCTATCTTCCCCCTTACCCTGGCTATGCCCGGCGTGGAGTACCCTTTACTCACGATGATACGCCGCCTTGGTCATCCTTTCTGGCTGCAGCTGCCCTGACGCTGCCAAAAGCGTCTCCTCCAGGCATCCGGTGGTGAAGCAGATTCTCATACACAGCAATAGAACAAGGTAAGAATCAAAAATCCAGTCGCTCCATAATACAAAAAATAGGCACTCACCAGCAAAAAGAGGTTAAAAAGGTATACTTTAATGAACTACATAAAAAACAAAAAAACTCATATGGGAGAGTAGTTAGTACTGTCTGTTTTTTTGTTTTTTATGTAGTTCATTAAAGTATACCTTTTTAACCTCTTTTTGCTGGTGAGTGCCTATTTTTTGTATTATGGAGCGACTGGATTTTTGATTCTTACCTTGTTCTATTCATTTTGCATAAGTCATAACTAACACCAGGTATACGTGTGACAAAAAAAAGTGTCATTATTTCCCAGAATTAATCTTGACAGAGTTTAGTGAATAGCGGAAGCTCATGATAATGCCTCCTTCGCAAATCATTTTCATTTTATTATCACTAATGGTCATTATAGTTAACGCCATATTATTTACAGATAAAATGGGATAGTGTAATATTAATCTCCAAAAGCAAAAAAGAATAAAGAGCGCAAGAAAATGTAAATTTCTTTATAAAATGTTATTGAATCAACATTAAAAACTGTGCACTCACACAAACGATAATTAAATAAATAAACTTAAAATGAATTGCCTTGAATCAGTCTCCGTTCTCCACTGTCCTGTGTCTGCGATCAGCTTTATGTCCTGGGGTCCAATCTCTTTGTCCACAACTCACTGGATGTCATTCCTGGTCTTTATGGTTGGGACAAAGAGACTGAACCCCAGGACTTACAGTGGATCGCACTTTTATTACATTTTATTTTGGTAATTACTGCCTTATACAGTATGGGCCTCATGCAGTAAGCGCCGATAAGCCCCTTATCGCCAGCTTCTCACCAAAAATGCCAACTGCGATTTAGTAAGCCCCGAGAAGCTGGCAATAAGAGCAAAACTCCGCGTTTTTTTTCCCAAAAAAAAAAAATTTGCAGACCACTCGGCGATAAGCCACTTTTCGCCGCTCATCGCCAGCTTCTCAAACTCACTGTATTCTAGTAGCCCCGATCAGCTTCTCGCAGCTGATCACCACTCCAGAATGGAGAATTTCTCTCCAAATCGCCACGCCAGAAAAAGAAGGCAAGAAGGTGGGGGAGAAGCGGCGTGACTGGACTTTTTCCTGCATCGGATTGATGGCGGGGTCTCCGGAGCTGATTACATTAATACCAGCACCGTAGACCCCCAGCATGAATCAGATGCAGGAAAAATGCATTTACAGCCCACTTCATTAAATTAGCGGCTAACCGCTAAGGCAATGCAGGGGTTAACCACCAGTGTCAGGCTTGGTGGGTGTTTAGGCTTTGTGGGTGGGTAGCAGGTGGACTTAACCACTTCATTACCTTAGCGGTTAATACCACTAAGGTAATCAAGGGGTTAACCCCTCCAACTACCCACCCCCAAGGCCTAAATACCAATCCTTTGGGCTAATACCCCCTTCACCCACCATTGCTACCCCCAATAAAAACAATACACACAAAAGTCCCACTGCCCACCTCCTAGGCCCCCAATAAACATTACAGTATCTAATACACCACCCACCCCTGTACCCCCCCATAAAACAATGATTTATTATTTTACAGACACAAATAAATACCACAGGCCAGCGGGGATCCACCGGTGGTCCCGACGGGTGTCTGCAGGCCCCACAGTGCATCTCTGGCTGTGCCCACGGGTGTCTGGGGGCCTCTGAGTGGTCCCCGGTAGGCTCCGTGGGCCTCCAGATGGTCCCCGTGGGTGCCCGCGGGCCCGAATGGGGTCCATGGGTGGTCCCCGTGGGTGTCTAGGGGACCCTGGGCCATCCCCACAGGTGTCTTGGGGCCTGCGGGTGGCTCCCACAGGGGTTTGTGGGCCTTTTCGTGGTTCCCACAGGGGTCTGGGGCCCTCGGGTGGTCCCTGCGGGTCCACGGGGCCCCACAACTGTGGGGCCCCCGGTTCTTCTCGGCAGGTGTCCCCTGTGGTCCTAAGGTGGTGCCTGTGGGCATCCAGGGTTCCTTGGGTGGTATCCATGGGCATTCTCGTGTGCTCCCTGTGGGTCCCCGCAGCCCTGAAGTACCATTACTGTATGTAAAAAATAAAACATGGCCTACATTTAATTCAATCCCTTCCCCCCCCCCAAACACATACAGTAATTGGCAAAATGTCATTAAATCCAAGATGGCCGGCATCACATGTATTTAAGTCAATCAGATCGTGGGAACCAATTCCCCAATCTGGTTGGTTGTTGTACACCATGGGACTCCCTTTCGATTACGTAAAATGACTCTGTCACATGGTGTACAACAACCAATCAGATTGGGGATTTAGTTCCCACGATCTGATTGGCTGAAATACCATGTGACGCCAGCCATCTTGGATTTAGTGACATGTTAAAGGGAAAAGAAGCACAGCCATCCTGATTAGCTGGCATCATTGAACATAGAAATCCAGTCAGGGTGTAAATCCTGATTGGACAAGAAACCCACAATTGCACTCTATGAGGACAAACAATAGGTGGGACAGAAAAAATAGTCCCGGGCTTGTAGCCTATTGTGCCAAACAACGCAAAACAAAAAAGCTTTATTAAAACATACTAAGGGACAAAAACAGGGCGTGTAGGGTATAAACACAAGTGTATTAAAAATTAGGTGGTGGTGACACAAAATAGAGGAAAAAGGCTCCTCCAAAGCCCACCATGGAAAATCTCATATAAAGGAGAATGTGTCTCAAACTATGTATATAACAAACAAAGGATGAACCGGCGCCACAGATAATAAAGTAAATCAAACCAATAAGTGTGTAGTCCAAATGGAGTCCTAATTAAGCTGGTAATGAAGGATTCTCACATCAACGGAGTATATGTGGAAAAAAGAAAGAAACAAATTATGGTGCAGTAAATCAAACACTGGGGCTTAAAGGACAGACTGACAACACAAGACATACAAGACATACAAACGAAAAAACACTAGCACGGCCTATTACTAAAGACAAAGATAATTTATTAGGTGTGAAGAATAAAATAAACATACATCCGGAGGGGTAAAATTACAACCCTACTCACAAGATGCTGGATATAAACAAGCAACGAACTGGAAACATGCTGCTGGGCTTCCAAGATGGCGACCGGAGCACTCTCGTTGGCGTCCTCACGTGACAGAGGTGGAAGATGGGTCACTCAAATGACAGGACTTCCGGGCGGATGTGACGTCACGTCCACTGAAGTCCCACCACAGACGTTCCTCCTTTATTCTTCCTCCGCAGGCTCACCACGATACCACCACGAATCCGTTGTTGAACTATAAAACTGCGAATTTCTCCACAGAGAACTGCAGACTTCTCCACAACTTCTCCACAAGCTGGACAAGCTCTAAAAACACTCGAAACTTCCCGACGCGTTTCGTACGCATGCGCGTACTTCTTCAAGGGATGTGCCTTGAAGAAGTACGCGCATGCGTACAAAACGCGTCGGGAAGTTTCGAGTGTTTTTAGAGCTTGTCCAGCTTGGGGAGAAGTCTGCAGTTCCCTGTGGAGAAATTCAGAGGAGTGACGTCATCTAAAACCGACGGACCGTTTTGACGGACCGAGCCTCTCCTATTGCGAGGTAGGGTATTTAAGGAAGAAGTGGAGTAGTCTTCAACATCACTCCTGCCCTGACAAAGCGTAGCTTTCTACGCGAAACGGTCCGTCGGTTTTAGATGACGTCACTCCTCTGATGTCGGTGGTGGCGACCCGCGTGATCAATACATTATTAGGCCAATCATTTGTTTTTAATTTCTTCCTTTGTATTGAGTGTGTTTTTTTCTGAGTGTTTATTATGTGGATGTAATTGTTTGTCATTATGCTGTTTTAAAAAAAAATTGCGATTGATTTTCGTTTTAATTAATGATGACTTGCGTTGGGTAATGTTTTTAATGGTTGTTTAGCTGAGTTGTTTTATTAATTATTTTTTTTGATTGGTTAATGGTTGAATTAGTTCCTTGTTGTGCTGGTCAGTGCTTTTTTAAAATGAATTGCTTTGTTGGTTATTGATTCAATTAATTCCTTTTGCTGGTTAGTGCTTTTATTAATTGCATTTGTTGGCTACTGTTTAGTGAATTGGTGTGACGATTCAAGGGATTCCTTCCCCTTCTTTCTCTCCCTCTGTCCCATCTCCTTCCAATCCCTCAACCCTTTCCCACTCCTGTCCCGCTCCGTCTACCTCTCTCTCTACTCCACTGCCTCAGCACATGCCTCGAAGGTCTCGCGTGCCCACGCGGTCCCCGAGCCCCTGCAGTGATGCTCCCCGCTCCCTGATACCCACTATGCCCGCGGTCAGTACCTCACCTTCCCTGGTGGCTCCGTCTGCTCCTCTGCCTCCCTCCATCGGAGTGCCCGCTGCGCGGCACTCCGCGCGCCTGGTGACGCGGCCTGTGCGCGCGCTCCCTCAGCTTGCAGAGGGCGCACGCACACGCTCCTCTTCTGGGCTCTGTCAGCCTTCTGGTTCCTCCTCCCGGTCCCTGCGGACCATCTCCCTGTCGCAGCCTGTGCGCGCGCATCCTCTGCTTACAGAGGGCGCGCGCACATGCTCCTCTTCTTGGGCCTGCTACGTTCCTGACTCCTCCTCCCAGTCCCTACAGGCCACTCCCCTGACTGCCCCTTCTGTCTCCTCCTCTTCTCTCCCTGACCTATCCCTGTTGTCTCCCACTTCTCTCTCTGCTCCTCCCCTCTCTTCTATTGGTGTGTCTCCCTTTAAAATCCCTGTCTGTCCTCTCTATCATCGCTCTGCATAGTTCCTGTTTCCCTGTGTGTGCTGACCTATGCTGTGCTCCCTCTGTGTCCCTGCTGTATCCTGCTCCTGTGCTAACTTTGGAATTCCCTGGCTTTGACTCCTGCTTGTCCTGGACTACCCTGCTCTCTGTACCCCTTTGAACCTTGCTACGAACTCTACCTTGCTGACCTCTGGAATCCTTGGACCTGGCTTTGTACCCCGACGACTCTACTCTCTGGACCCCTGCACATTGACACACGAACACGACCATTCTTACGCTTACACCAACAGACGTTGCAAGTATCATTAACCACTCTTTCTACAGGCCCAGCAACACTATACCACACTCTAGGCTTGCTCCCACTGCTGTGGGTGTGTGGTGTAATACTGTTCCCACCTCAGTACTGGGGTCTTGCCAGGTCTGCGGGCATACAGGCGTGACAATTGGGGTGTTTAAATGTTTCTGTATGTTTTACTATTGTGTGTTTTGTGCATTAATGTATTTTGATTTGGGTGTCCATTGACTGCTATAGTGGCTTATTCGGCCCCTATTATTATATGGGTATGATGTACCACTATGCCACTATAGTTGGTCAGGGGTGGGTGGTTAGGCCGCTCAGGTGGTTAGCAGGGCAGGGTGGGTTAACCACTTAATTAGTATAGCAGTTATTAACCATTATGGTGATTAAGGGGCTAGGGGCCAATAGAATGTATTCTGCAATGTATTTTTCTGGCAACGGAGGACAGGGACATGCAGTAAGCTGACGAGGACACCAATCATAATGCCAGTTTTTACGTACTTTATTTATGCTGGCTAATGTTGTGTTTAATAATGGGCAAATAATCTATTATCCATATCTGGATAATAGTTATTTTGCCCATTACTGTACTGTATGTGTTTGGGGGGTGGGGGGTTGGTATTGATTTAAATGTAGGCCACGTATTATTAATTTACATACTGGATTGGTACCTCAGGCCTGCAGGTACCCACGGGGACCACCCGAGGACCCCGGGATGCCAATGGGTACCACCCAAGGAATCCCGGATGCCCATGGGTACCACCTGAGGACCCACAGGGGACATCTGCAGTGATGAACCAGGGCCCCAAAGCTCTGGGGGCCCCGTGGACCTGCAGAGACCACCCAAGGGCCACAGATACCAGTGGGAACCACCTTAGGGCCCCCAGACCCCCATGGGGATGACCCAGGGATCCCCAGGCACCCACGGGGACCCCTTGTCGACCCCATTGGGGCCCGCTGGGACCCGCAGAGCCTAGCGGGGACCACCCGGAGGCCCCCAGACACCCATGGGTACCCCCCCAGGGTGCAGTATGGGGCATGTGGACACCCATTGGGACCACTGGGGACCCCCGCCAGCCTGTGGTATTAATCGTGTGTGTAAAATAATAAATAATGGTTTTATTTGTGTATTGCTGCTTGCTATATATTTTTACATTTACATTTTATGACTAGTGTAGAGGAACAGGGAGCAGAACCACATTGATTTGAGGTCTGGGGATCCCCTGCTTCCCGAGATACAGGCCCCGTTATGGTGTGCCGGTATCTCCTATGCATGGAAATGTCTTGCGTCACGTAATCGGGACATTTCCATGCATAGGACATACCGGCACCCCATAACGGGGCCTGTATCTCGGGAAGTAGGGGGTCCCCGGACCTGAAACCAATGCGGTTCTGCACCGGAGACCCCCTGCTCACCTACACTAGTAATAAAATGTAAATGTAAAAATATTTTTTATCGGTTGAGATTTTCGCAGAGAGAGACGGATCTCTGCAGCAGATACAAGTCGCATGGTGAGCCCTTATCGGAGGGCAGGTAATCTCAGCGCCGGCAACTCGCCATGTTTAGAAATGTTGCTCTCACTGATATGCGGGCCTTTCTGCATACCGTGAGAGCAACTCGGCAAAAACATGGCGAGTTCAAAATCCTGCCGATAATTTCTATTGGACTTTACTGCGTAGGCCCCTATATAATTTATAGGGTACTTGAGAATACACGTATATATTATTTACATCATTTACCATCAAGTGGACACACACCTAGCACAGTAGAACACGCACTTTGAGTGCGTGTTCACAAGTTCTTTTATTCGTTAATGTAATATTAATACAGCATTACGATAACATTACCTTACATTAATATATCATATTAAGTACACAAACAGAACTTAGTGAAACCCTCCTTTAGTAATGAGGGCTGAATGCAATGCCCTAGTCGAATTTGTATCAGTGCAGGCACCATTGTGACAAAAACAGATCAAATGCATCAGTATTAAAGAGTGGCAAACAGTTGTCAAAAAGGAAATGCTATTCAAAACATTCAATTGCAACAAAAAACTACACTGTTTTATTAATAATAATAGTCCGAAGGGCAGGATTTAAAATACAAGATTTAGTCAAGTAAGGCATCCAAGTAATTGTGTTGATCACAGCTGTGTTTTATACGAATATTAGTTTATGCAGTATAGGAATAGCATAATCCATTTTTTTTTTCATATTAATAGTACGCACTCTATGGAATTATCTTCAATTACTTTCCCAGTGACATTGAAACGATTTTTTCAATTAACATAATAAAATACTAAAATTAATTAAGTCATTAAAGTCTCATTAGAATAAAATATCTTCTTATAAAAATGTCTTGGCAAAATCACTACCATGTTTCTAATTGCTAACATTACTTTGGACACAACTTCACTATTTTTTTAATTCCATGCAACAAAAATACAGTTGGTCATCAATCGTACAAGGAAATTACATGGATCTCCTCTTAGACAAGTTTAGATACAGTATATTATGAACATGCCATTACCCTCCACATGTGGTGTTTATACTATAAAATAGACATCAACTGCAAGAAATGCAGGAAAATTATAGAAACATTTCCTTGTAATAACAAAGAGACTTCTTTATAGAAGAATTAAATGTATGGATGTTTCAAGATTCCCTGATACTATTTATTAACCTATCCCAGTGTACTGTACTATCTGTATTACAAACAGGAATTTATATGTACACAACACATTGCAACCTAGTGAATTGTATTAAATTAGTGATTTCTGGATTTTGTTTCCTGTACTATTAAAAAAATCACCCAAGTATGTTGTTGTGTGTAGCCAACAAAAAAAATCAATATACGTACAGTATGCATTCAACGTATTGAAGAGGTAACACTTGTGGGCCGGTGTTTGTATTTTTGATTGGGAAAGTCCTTGGTCAAGATGAATAGCAAATAGAACATCAATGCAATAGCAGTTCACAAATAGTTTTCTATTTTACCGATGTTTCTGTCACAGTAACAGGTCATTTTCAATGAGAAAATTACCTGAATGCCCCCCCTCCATTTATATCTACATGACCACACCCCACAAGTGACGTCATGAGGATCCAAATATAACACATCATTTTATACATAAAAGGAAAAAGGCATTACCAAAGACCTTATAATAAAATAGAAATACATTTTACTTTTCAGTGTAAACACATCTGCTCTTGTATATTTAGTGATAGCTAACGTGACCTGCCTCATTATATGATGTTTGTGTGCCAAGTGTCATATATCATGATGACCATTGTGTCAGCATACTCAATGTGATCGGCTGCACATCATAATATTTGCATTTCACAAATATAATAGTTACATAATGTTTGCATGCCAAGTTAATATAGGCACATGATGCATAGATACCAACTGGCCAAAAATAATCTGAAAATGTTAATATGAAGCTTTCAAGCTAGAAATATTAACAAGCTGCAAGGAGAGCGTAAAATATAACCAACGCATATTTTCTGTACTGGAAGCTTCAACAGGTGGGGATGTGGGTGTTCAGGAGGTGGAACCGCAGGCAGGCGTGAATAAGGTAGCAGGGAGCACTTCATGCGGTTAGGACGTCACAACTGCTACTGTATATTCTCATCTTGTCCAGGGTGTCCCCCAATGCAACTTGGAGAAGCTGAGGGTGAAATTGGTGGTGGTGATGGTGGCTCTTTCAAAGAGCTTAGCGAGGAGTCGTGTGCTGGAGAAGGCGAGGCAGAGAAATGGGGTGTGCTTCTTATTGATGTCATGGTGTAAACCCCAGGTTTCCACTCATTGCATTCCAGATTCCTCCTCTAGCTCGCAGGAATCACAGGGATGCAGTCATCTACCCATAAAAGCAACAAGCATACTGTAGTACAGAGACATTTCCTCTTGCTGTGCCATGGATAATTGAGCTCCTCTTAGGTGGTCAAGTGCGTCATTGTTTTGCAGCGGTGCATAGAGGCAAGAGTGGAGGATGCCTGGGGACAGGTGGTCTTCTGCAACATTTGCAGAACATGCACCATGATATTTGGGAGAGACTGCGTCAGTGATCCTCTGCATCACATCTCTACAGAGAAGAAAAAAGAAAAGAATGAAGATCTACAGTACCCACTGGTGACATCTTTTCAAGCAACGGAGGATCCTATACTTCAAGCTGTACTTCAAGTTGAGGATTTTTGCTATGCGGGTCAAGAGCTGATTGGTGACGCTGATGGATGAGGAGGATGAGTCTTCATCCTGGCAATGGTAAGAAACTAAAGGGTTGCCAATGTGGATGTATATGTGCCACCGTTGAGGGCATAGGTAACTACAGTGACAAACAATTGATTTATTTACTAGTGTTTAATTTTTATTGTAATGTAATGTGCCATTTATTTAATTGTGTGTTTTTTTTAGACATCATAAATGAGCTAAAGCGCTATTAGCCATATTTGGCTAAAAGGGCTACTGCCCATTTGTGTGTGTGGTGATGTGGGGGGTTGCTGGGGGTAGAGCAGGTGGGGAAAGAGGGCAGTAGGATTTATTGTATTGCAATGTGTATTTTATTTGGGAGGGGGGGCGGGGGGTTAAGGCATCATAAATGGACAAAAGGGCTATTAGTCATATTCGACTAATAGGGCTATTGCCCATTCCTGTGTGTAGGTAGTGGGAGGGGTAGTAAGCTAAGATAATTAAGGGGTTACTGGTGTTTTAATGGTTCGGCAATGTTGGTGAGGATGAAGAGGAGGAGGAGGAGGAGGAGGAGGACGGGCTTCATCCTGGCAGGGGCAAGTTAAACATGTTTTGATGTAAATTGTATTTTATTGTACTGCACTGTATATTTGAATGGGCATAAGCACTATTAGTCATATTTGGCTAATAAAGTTATTTCCATTCCTATGTGTGGTGTTGGTGGTAGATGGGGTGGTTGAAGGGAGTAGTTACCCCGGGGTGGTTAGGCTTCACGAGAGGGGGGGTAGCACCTTAATTACAACCTTCTCCCACCCCCTCTGCCACAACAAACCAGGTACTGATGTTTAACCCCTTAATTACCTTGTGGCTAGCCACTAAGGTAATTCAGCTACTTTTAATTATTTTTTATTACAGAGGATTGAAGCAGGTGGACTCTGGAACTGAATCACATTACTTTCAGGTCCGGGACCCCCTGATTCCTGAGGTACAGGCCCCAGTACGAAGTGCCATTATGTCCTGATCACGTGTGACGTGGGACATTTAAACTTGCAGGAGATACTGGCACCTGATACAAAGGCCTGTACTTTGATAAGCAGGGGGTCTCTGAACCTGAAATTAATGTGTTTCAGCTCTGGAGACCCCCTGCTTCAATCCTATGTAATAAAAATTGAAATAATAACAGTGCGATTGCCTGTAAGAGCTGTGCAGGGGGAAAGGGACCGCTTCTCCCTACGCAGCTCTTCTAGACTGGTGGCGGCCCTGTTGGATTAACATAGCAGGAGTCCCATTCACAAGCAGGGATCCTCGCAGTGTTAATCCTGATGGGAAATTACCCCTGCACTACATTTGGCTGAAATCAGGCCCCACTTGCATTGTGGTCAACAGGCTCTAAGTAAGGTGCAGGGTGAAGTTGAATCGGGTTACATCTGTAGAATAGAAAATAAAGCTGCAGTACAGCACTGTATATGTTCTTGTCCCTGAGTGACTGTGTTTGCCAAAAACTGTCAGAATTGCTCTGAAACTGCTCTGGAACTTCAAGTTTAATATTTTATACTTGGGGCGATTTTTCCAAAACATATCAAGACTTTTTATTATAATAATAATAATAATAATAATAATAATAATAATAATAATAATGACGCCTCTATATATTCCATTGAATAATAGACTACAATCACAGTAATAATAATCATATGTACAGCATGAAGACTCAGAGCCCTGAGCCCCTTTCACTGAACGAAATGCATAAACTATTATTAAGTAAATAATTGTTTGCTTTTTAAACTATAATATAATGGTATAATACTCCAGCAGCAAGTAAAGCAGCAACACACCCACCCACAGCTAAACCCTGCAGCAAATGGCTTCCGCTTGAGCCTGCACCTCTATTTATACGCCTCCCCGGCTCCTCCCCCTCATCATCCACAGATAACGGGTGACGGATTTTGGTTCGAATTATTAATCCGTCCCGTGATAGAACACTATAACCATGAAAAGACGTATCACCCTTTTGGAGACTGATCAGCGGAAATCCGTTGACCAAAGGTACCAAACGATCCGCAAAAATTTCACCCATCACTAGTCTTAACCAAGCAATCATTTCATATAGCAAATCCTTTAGTAAAGCTCACTCATTGCCAAGTGTATTTATGTTGCTAATAAGTTAGAAAGAGCAGCTATACAGGCATACCCCGCTTTAAGTACACTCACTTTAAGTACACTCGCGAGTAAGTACATATCGCCCAATAGGCAAACGGCAGCTCACGCATGCGCCTGTCATCACGTCCTGAACAGCAATACCGGCTCCCTACCTGTACCGAAGCTGTGCGCAAGCGGGGAGACTATAGCGCCTGTTACAAATGCCTTATTTACATCAGTTATGCACGTATATGACGATTGCAGTACAGTACATGCATCGATAAGTGGGAAAAGGTAGTGCTTCACTTTAAGTACATTTTCGCTTTACATACATGCTCCGGTCCCATTGCGTACGTTAATGCGGGGTATGCCTGTATTTTATTCTTTGGCACAACATAAATCTGTAAAACAAATCAGTCATTGAACTACTATCTGTAGTTCATAGTGTCAGGGCCTTGAACACAATGATACTTCTCCATACTTCCCTCTTTCAATTAGACAACACATGTTAATTTCACAGGAAGAACTTAATTGATGGACAGGATATTTCAGAACCGTATGATGGGGGATTCAAGTAGTGAAGTCAATTAGAGACTCCACATGCTCTTTCAAAAGACTGTATGCTATGCGTATATATAATACTGTATGAGGACTAGTTTATACATGCTACAGTTAGTAAATGTTGATACCCATTTGTTAAAGTAAAACTGGTTCTAAAAATTACACGGGTCACCAACAAATTGGAAATGGTGTTATATGACTGATATGGGTCAACTTGATTAAGGCATATTTTTTTTTAATGGATCATGTACTGATTTTGAATTCACTGCACATAGGTCTGGATTTAGCACTGCTGTACATATTCTAAGTGGCCATTTGTGTCTCTCTATTTCTCTTACATTCGTCTACAGTATCTCCGTTTTGTTCCAGTTTCATAAATAGGAGCAGTTAAAATATATGCGTATAATAGCAAAGATCTTGCTCTCTCATTGATAACTACTGTAAATTTGTCATACAGTACACAAGCTGTTACAGGAAAATCACAACATCCAGCCAGAATCTGAACAGGGTCACAGATTGTTCATCCATCTAAAACTAAAGCGACATCTGCAATATTAATATTTGTGGAGCAGTAGTCAGTGTATAGAATAAAGAGATTCTTATGAATACATAATTTAAAGACCAGAAGGCCTTCTAAATCCTGTAAGCGAACTCTGCATCTTTACATTTAAGTTAATATTTTGAGCACACTTAAACTAAACAATATCTACAAATGTATGCCTCAAACATTTTTATGCATGAAAACCACTATAAGAAAAAGTAGTCCGAGCATATGTGTTCCATATTACCTAACATTGAAAAGTAGAAGCTGTACATTTAGATATTACACACATACTGTAACACAAAAGAACCTGGCATATATTAATGATAAAAAGTGTTACAATTGTGATTTAGTGTTCTGATATAACATGAAAATATTTTATTCATATTGTAAGAAAAACATAAGTAAACATGTCAAGAGCAGTTTACCTTCTCTGTAAACATTTATGATATACATTTAAAGTAATATATCATTTTGTCTAAAGTTCATGAGTATGAAATCATTCTTGCAATTATCCATCAGTGATTGCACAATGCATTTAAAAGACCTTATTCCTTTTCAGATTTCCTTCACTTTGTGCCTCTGGCAAAACCTTATTGAACAGTGCTCTTAGTGGCAGCTGGTACTACGTGTATTGGGTGCTCACCACAACCAAAACGGGACCGCGAGGCTGAGGTGGAATATGAGTATAAACCGACCTCCTGCCATGTGGGCGCGTCCGGAGTGCAGAGTGATAGTCGTATAGCCGGGTCAGGGTTGGAGAAGTGAGAATAGTTGTAATACTCGCCATGGTCAGGGTTGGAGAAGTCGGATGGTCATAGAGGGTAGCCGGGGCCAGGAGCGGAGAAGGTGGAGGTCCAGATGCAAGCCGAAGTCGAGGTAGAGAGAAGTCGGGGTCAAAACACTGAGGAACAAACAGGATCAGACTGCACAAGGCAACAGAAGCTTGAGGTAAGCACTACGTTAGGAACAAAAGATTATGCTCAGTCAATTTGCCAGAGGGCTGGCTGAGCATATAGGGCTGGTGACCAATAGGCAGCTCGCAAGCAGCTGCCAGAGATTAGGATGAACCGCCCACTCGGTAGCAGGCACCCAATGGTAGAGTGGAGGTGGAGTGAGCTGTAGGTGTAGGTTATCCTAGTGCATCGTGGAGTTACGGATAAACCCCTAATGTGCTCTATGGTGCGGCGCTGGTGCGAGGTTTCCTGTGGTGTGATGCGTCACCCATGTCGTCACGAGGCGTGACGCGGGGTCGGGGCCTAAGGCCGAACCTGGGGATATGCCTTTGTCTGATGGTGCGGTGCTTGTGGGTGGCTTCCCTGGTCTGCCGTGCGTCATGTGTGTCGCCATGGGACCTGTCGCGGGGGCAGGGTCTAATGCCGATCCTCACACAAAGATGTTTATAATCCTTTAAAATAAAAAAGTGATTTATTTAAGTGATTTTACAGATGTAGCTGCCTGTTCTCTACTTCATCATGGGATAAAATGTGGCCAATTCACCAAAAACTCTGCGAGATGGTCCACAGCAGGCTGCAATGGTCCATCAGATAAACAAAGTGGAGGTCCCTGTGTTAAATGGGACTTGCGCTGTGTGAATCCTACCGGGTTTCACCAGTTTGTAAGAAACACGCATGAAGAGATAGACTGAATCAGTCACTCTACCTGTGTGCCTCTAACAGGTGATAGTGGTGCTTTGATTTTAATAATACAGTATTTAAGCAGGGGGTCTATGGAGCTGAACCACAATGATTTCAGGTCTGGGGTGTCAGGGTCGGTCTAAGTGCCTCCAGCACTCCGCTCCCATGACGCAACCGCCAACGGCTCTACTAGTGACGCGGGCGCCGCACGCCACCTACCAACCACACGCACAACTCATGCCAGGAGGATAGGTAAAATCATTCTTAGCTGCTCCTCATCTGACGCTCATACCGCTCCCACCTATCAGTATACAACCTATCTCTAATCAGGTCACTCCACGGCCTCCCCATTGGTCCTCGGTCCCTTATATTCCCAATCAGCCCCTAGGGTACTAGCTGAGCATAAACTTCTGTTTGTGTACCATGCTTGCTGCTTGCTGATCGTTGCTGTCTCTGTGCCTTGTCTGACCTTCATTATGACCACTGCTGCTCTTACCTGGACTTCTCTCTTCGGTATCCTAGGACCTCGGCTTACTTCTGGACTCCCACTCTCTCATCTCCTCATCTGACGCTCATACCGCTCCCACCTATCAGTATACAACCTATCTCTAATCAGGTCACTCCACGGCCTCCCCATTGGTCCTCGGTCCCTTATATTCCCAATCAGCCCCTAGGGTACTAGCTGAGCATAAACTTCTGTTTGTGTACCATGCTTGCTGCTTGCTGATCGTTGCTGTCTCTGTGCCTTGTCTGACCTTCATTATGACCACTGCTGCTCTTACCTGGACTTCTCTCTTCGGTATCCTAGGACCTCGGCTTACTTCTGGACTCCCACTCTCTCATCTCCTCGACCACGGCTACAGATTATGACTACTCTCCTCTCTCCAACCCCTGACTACGGCAAGTACCACGACCTACCCGAACTCTCCTAACCTGACCCGGCTACACGACCCTGACTCTGCCATCCGGACCTGGTCTCGCGGTTGTAGGTCGGTGGTTATATACATCCCAAGCTCAGCCTCGCGGTCTAGTCCAGTTTGTGGTGAGCACATGCTACATGGTGACCCCCTGCTTCCTGAGTTAAGGGCCCCATTATGGGGTGCCATTATCCTGCAGCAATGTTTAAATTTTCCCGCTTCACAGCCCACTTGATCGAGGAATTCAAACAATGTAGGTGGATACCGGCACCCCATAATGGAGCCTGTAACTCGGGAAGCAGGGGGTCCCCAGACCTGAAATAAATGCGGTTCAGCTCCGGAGACAGACTGTTACAATACTGTATTATTAAAATAAAATAAAAGCCCTGTAATTGCCAGTTAGAGGCCCGCAAGTAGAGTGACTGATTCAGTCTACCTCTTACTGTGCATCTATTACAGAAAGGTGAAGCAAGGTAGGATTCACACAGCAGGGACCTCGCAATGTTAATCCAATGGGCCATTAGTCTGGCCGCAGGAATCTCACTGCATGCTAGAGGTTCCCATGCAAAACATATCCGGCACGCGGTAAAGAAAAGGTACCACCCTCTTCTCCTTCACATTCTCCATACTCTTGATATCAAAGAGTATGATATGATATCAAAGCTCTATCCTGGATCTCCTCTTACCTCTCCATCGTACTTTCAGTGTCTCTTTTGCAAACACCTCCTACTCTCCTATCGATCTCTCTGTGGGGATACCCCAGGGCTCTGTCCTTGGACCTCTCCTCTTTTTTTTTTACACACTATCTAGGTGATGTAATCACATCGCTTGGGTTCAAATATCACTTCTATGCTGACGAAACACACATTTACTTTCAACCCCTGACCTTACACCTGTTTTACAGACCAAAGTTTCTGAATGTCTCTTTGCTATATCATCCTGGATGGCTCTCCGCCGACTTAAACTTAACATGGCAAAAAGACTCGAAAACTGGATTTCCCAAAACAAACTGTTTTTAAACACTGACAAGACTGTAACAATGGTTTTTCGGACCAAGACCAAATTTTTTAAGTCTCCAGCGACTGATCTCCTGATTAGAACCAATGCTAACACCACCCTAACCCCTGTCAGTCGTTTTAAATACCTGGGCTTATGGTTTAAATCCCACTTAACATTCGGAATGCACATTGATACCCTGACAACCAAGACCTATGCCAAACCAGGGGTACTTTATAGGAACAAATCCTCCCTAAGTCTCCTGGTCAGAAAGCGTATCGCACAGCAGATGCTAATGCCAATTATTGACTATGGAAACATAGTATATGTCTCGGCACCTCAAACCCACCTTAGCAAACTTGACACCCTGTTCAATTTGTCGTTTTGTTCTCCAATGCAGCTACAACACACATCACTGCGAAATGCTCAATGAACTAGATTGGTCATCACTAAAGTCTAGACGCAAAGTACACCTTTCCTGTCTTGCTTTTACATTATTTATGGGCAAGCTACCCAGCTATCTGAACAAGCTCCTCACCCCTACCACATGCAGCACTTATCACCTGAGATCAGACTCCAAAAGACTGTTCATGGTCCCAAGGCTCAACAAAGTATCCAGCCGTTCCTCCTTCTCTTACCGTGCACCCCAAAACTGGAACAACCTACCAGAGACTCTCACATCCACCACCAGTTTAAGTTCTTTCAAATCTAAGGCTGTCTCACATTTTAGTCTGGTCTGCAACTGTTTCATGTGACCATAATATATATTTTCTTTAACTGTGCATGTAATGTCTTGTATATAATGTATACCCTGTTCATTTATGTAACTGCATTTGTAACCATGTATTATTTGTCTTAACTCTGTGCCCAGGACATACTTGAAAACGAGAGGTAACTCTCAATGTATTACTTCCTAGTTAAATATTTTATAAATAAATAAATAAATAAAAACAGAGCTTCTCATATTTCATCCCAAACCTGGCCCTACTACCTCCTTCCACATTACTGTTGGAAGTACTGTACACCTAGTAGCACAAGCATGCTGCCTAGGGGTCACACTTGACTCCTCTCTCACATACAGTACTTCTCTCACATTCAAAATGTACTGCACCGACACACTTTATTCGAGCAAATACCCAGTATGTACCTGGCAGATACCTGGAATGCGCCGCTCCTCACCTCTGACAAGCCCCGTTGCATTTGCCTTCCCAGCCTGGGTTCATGCCTGGCTGACGGGCGGCTGATCTGTTAAATGATAATGATTAGGATTTAATAGGCTGCAATGCTTCGCGTGTCTACCAGATGGCATAAATTCATGAATTGTAATGCAGTATATATATATATACTGTGCAGTATTGCAGCCAGCGGGAATAAAATGCTTCAATCCCTGCCTGGAAAATAACCCAATGCACTCGGGCAGAAAACAGTCATAAACCTCAATACACCCGGGTATACCCGAATTTGTGGGACTAGCCGAGCTCGAATAAAGTGTGTCGCCAGTGTATCTAAAACCTGTTGCTTTTTCCTCCGCAATATTACAAAGATATGCCCTTTCCTCTGTTGCTAGGCTGCTAAAACTCTGACACAGGCCCTCATTCTCTCCCTTCTCAATTACTGCAACCTCCTGCTGGCTGGCCTTCCTGCCTCTCACCTGTCTCCCCTACAATCTATCTTAAACACTGCTGCCAGAATCACTCTACTCTTTCCTATATCTGTCTCAGCATCTCCCCTGCTGAAATTCCTCTCCTTGCTTCCTATCAAATCCTGCATCACACACTCAATTCTCCTCCTCACTTTTAAAGCTTTACACACTTCTGCCCCTCCATACATCTGAGCCCTAATTTCTCGCTATGCACCATCCCGATTCTTGGATGTCTTCTCTACCCCATTTGAGCCTAAAGCCCTCTCCCACCTTAAACCTTTCTCACTGACTGCCCCAAACCTCTGGAATGCCCTTCTCAGTTTCCGACTACACCCTCTCTATTCACCTTTAAGACCCACCTTAAAACACACCTACTTAACGAATCATATGAGTAGCCCCGCTTTCTGATATTATACACCTCATATATACTGTAAACCTTGGCCACTTGCAGAAGCACTTACCAGAACGCTCTCCTACTGACTCTGTACATTCTTTCTACCTACCAATTCGATTGTAAACTATTTGGAGCAGGGACTCCTTTACCTAAATGTTACATTTATGTCTTAAGCATCATGATCTTGTATTCTCTCGCTTGCTCCATTTTCTCCACACCTATTCTTTCCTAGACCCTCTACAATCTGGCTTCCGCACTGCTCACTCCACGGAAACAGCTCTCACTAAAATAACTAATGACCTCCATGCTGCCAAAGACAGGTCATTACACTCTGCTCAAATTACTCGACCTCTCTGCCGCATTTGACACCGTGGACCATCCTCTTCTCCTCCTCCACATTCTCCATACTCTTGGTATTCGTAACAAAGCTCTATCCTGGATCACCACTTACCTCTCCCATCGTACTTTCAGTGTCTCTTCTGCTAACACTTCCTCCTCTATCAATCTCTCTGTGGGGTTATCCCAGGGCTCTGTCTTGGTACCTCTTCTCTTTTCTCTGTAAACACTCTCTCTAAGGAACCTAATAACATCTCTTGGGTTTAAATATCACCTCTACGCTGCCGACACACAAATTTACTTTTCAACACCCGACCTTACACCTGCTGTACAAACCAAAATTTCTGAATGTCTCTCTGCTGTATCATCCTGGATGGCCCTCCGCCGCCTCAAACTCAACATGGCAAAAACAGAGCTCCTCATACTTCCTCCCAAACCTGGCCCTACTACCTCCTTCCACATTACTGTTGGAAGTACGATCATTCACCCAGTAGCCCAAGCATGCTGCTTAGGGGTCACACTCGACGCATCTCTCACATTCTCCTTTCACATTCAGAACGTTTCTAAAACCTGTCGCTTTTTCTTCCGCAATATCACAAAGATACGCCCGTTCCTCTGTTGCCCGACTGCTAAAACTCTGACTCAGGCCCTCATTCTCTCCCGTCTTGATTACTGTAACCTCCTGCTCTCCGGCCTTCCTGCCTTTCACCTGTCTCCCTTACAATCTATCCTAAATGCTGCTGCCAGAATCAATCTACTCTTTAGTAAATCTTTCTCAGCGTCTCCCCCCCTGAAATCCCTCTCCTGGCTTCCGATCAAATCCCGTATCACACATGCAATTCTCCTCCTCACTTTTAAAGCTTTACACTCTTCTGCCCCTCCTTACATCTCAGCCCTAATTTCTCGTTATGCACCAACCAGACTCTTGCGTTCCTCTCAAGGGTGTCTTATTTCTACCCCTTTGTATCTAAAGCCCTCTCCCACCTTAAACCTTTCTCACTTACTGCCCGCAACTCTGGAATGCCTTCCCCTCAATACCCGACTAGCACCCTCTCTAGCCACCTTTAAGACCCACCTTAAGACACACTTGCTTAAAGAAGCATATGAATAACACTGTGGATTATACTGGACACATGATACATATAGCTTGGCCCCCTGCAGACGCACTTACCAGAATTCCCTCCTACTGTCTCTGTACGTTCTCCCTACCTACCAATTAGACTGTAAGCTCCTCGAAGCAGGGACTCCTCTTCCTTAATGTTACTTTTATGTCTGAAGCACTTATTCCCATGACCTGCTATTTATATTATCTGTTATTTATTTGATTGCCACATGTATTACTATTGTGAAGCGCTATGTACATTAATGGCGCTATATAAATAAAGACATGCAATACAATGCAATGATCTGTTATTTGTATTTGCTATTTATTTGATTGTCGCATGTATTACTGCTATGAAGCGCTACGTACATTAATGGTTGCTAAATAAATAAAGACATACATACATACATACATACATACATACATACATACATACATACATACATACATACAGCTACATCTGTATATTCTGTCAACTTCAGTAAAAAGAAAATAAATCCACTAAAAATTGTTTAATTCTAGTCAGCTGGCATACATTCACTATTTAAATATATTTTGGTCCTGGGACCCATTAAAGCAAAACGATAAACATATAAACATAATAAAATCTAAATTATAAGTTACAGTGCTACAAACATACATCACAAAGGTATCAATAAGAATTCTGTAAAAACATTTTTTTTACATATGTTTTTGACGTGAAAGTTCTTTGCTGGCAGTGGCAACAAAAAATATCTCATTTGGAAAAAAAAGTCTTCAGGTGGATGAAAATTCGAATGGAAGTGACTGACCGCAAGTGCTGCGCAAGTGCAGCACGCGCAGCACCGCTGCATGTCAGTCACTAGTAAGCCGCATGCACAGCAGCCGTCAGCTCGGCGCGCATGCTCAGCAGCCATCGGGTCAGTGTGCAAGCGCAGCAGCCACCGTCTCGGCGCGCATCCGCAGCAACTGGCGGTTTCGGAGCGCATATGCAGTAGCCGCTTGCTTGGCACGAATGCGCAGCAGGCACTGGCTCAGCGCGTATGCGCAACAGGTTCTGGCTCGGTGCGCACTCACAGCAGCCACCGGCACCACGCAAATGCGCAGGAGCTTCAGAAACCCAACTCACTTTGGAAATCAGGGACCACACACAGAGAGACCCAGAGACACACACAGAGACAGAGACACACACAGAGACACACACATAAGTAATTCACAGTTAGTATAAATATAGCAGTGCGTAACGGTGTGCCTTCCCAGCAGGTGCCGGCTAGGAGCGCATGTGCAGCAGCCGCTGGTGCCACATGCTATCAATCCCAGAGCTTGTTCAGCATCATGAATGCTTATCAATGGTACAAGAAGGATGTGCCTTTTGCAGATTACTTAATAGTGGGCTTGGCAGAAGTAACAGGCAGAGCAGCAGCTGGCACTGACACGGGTGGCAGTAGGCCTGGCTTTTCCCTAGAACTGGCAGTTTAATTAACATTCTCAATCATATGCTTCTTCACATTAGCAATTTTAGTTTCAGAAGTTCTACTAGCCAGGGCCTTAGGCTGATTTCAGCTTCCCATTTGAAATCTTTAAACTGGAGGTTCATTGTCTACTAGGCGGGGGAGGGGGGTACCATCTGCAGTGAGATTGGAATTCCGTGACAGAGGGTGCAACAAATCCCCAGAGGTTAAATAAATCTGTTAGTCAAACCTCAATCTGGCTACCTACAACTTCTAGTCACTCTCCAATGAAGCAGCACTGAAGAACTGAAAGACGAACTTGAAAAGATTACATGGAATATTGTTGATCTTAGTGAAATAAAAAGAAAATATGAAGACCTCATTGGTCTTAAAAGTTGACACCTATAATATTATAGAGGTACACAAACTGGAACAGTCAGTGGAGTATGCTTCATTGGTAGCAAGAGATAGAGAAACAACATAGTGGAGTATGAAAACTCTTCAGTAATAACTGCAAAATGTGTCAATCAGTTGACAGAGGTACAGGCTTCAAATAATCCAAACAAAGTAGAGAAATCCGGAGCAACAGCGCTGCTGCTCCTGATTTTCCTTCCTTGTTTGCATGCCTCATGGATGAAATGATGATGGACAATCAGGGAGCTACGAGTAGTCCAAGCCACTGCAGAGCAAGTAGATGCTACCACGCAGACAACCACCATAAACACCATCAATCCCAGTTTTCAAGAGAAAGTAAGATCACCTTACAGTATATCATCCAAATAAGAAAAGGTAGATGTTTGAGAGGTGGATGGACTTTGAACTCATTATCCCTACTCTATGTGACATTCTATATTATGCAAAAATATTAGTACCAAGTCGTCTCAAGAGCGTATTAAATAATCCAAGTCTATGCCTCAACTTCAAGTCATACACAATGAAGTGGAAGACATCAATCATGAAATTAACTACAGTAATTTAACAACATAGGAAATTATCACCTCAAGATCATTATTGGAGATTTCAATGGAAAGATCAGTGCCCAGCAGAAAGACAGATCAGTTGGTAAGTTTAGTAACAGCAAAAGGAATGAACCTTGGGACAGATTAGTAGAATTGGCAAAATGTGAAAACTTCTACATCATGAATTCATTCTTCAAGAAGAATACAAATAGAAACTGGACATGGAGTGGAGACAATGGGGGGGGGGAGGCTATGCACTAAGCAGTGAAAAGTATTTTTAAGAGCGATAAATGGGTTTTAAGACTGATACTAAGTGCAGCGCGATTCACTAAGCACTGATAACACTGCAGTATTGCTCTTAAAAGGCATTTTTCAGGGGAAAAAGTCAGTGAACAAAAAAATCGTCCGATCAGGCAAAAATGGCAAACACGCAGTTTTTTTCCCAGTCAGCAGGATTCACAGTGATAAGTGTATTGTACTTAAAAAACACAGCATTTCTTTTCACCAGCTAAAGGCTGGCGCAAAATAGATGCAGACTGTGAGAAAATCATTGTTTACATTTTTTTCAGCACAGCATTGATACAACATGCCGGCGGGTGTCCCAGGGTGATCCCCGTGGGTGACCGTGGACCCTCGGTTTATACCCGTGGGAGTCCGGGTCCCTCGGGTGATCCCCGCAGGAGTTCAGGGCCCTCGGGTGATCCTCACGGGTGTCCAGGGCCCTCAGGTGATCCCAGCGGGAGTCCTGGGGGCCCCGCTAGCCTGCGGTACCAATCGTGTGCTCCCCCCCAAATACAATACTTTTAAATAATTACACCCCCTCCCCCCCACCCCTAAAACACACAGTCCAATAATGGCCAAAATTACTATTATCCACATATGGAGAATGGTGCATTTGTCCATTTAAAATACAAAATTAAGCAGCATAAATAAAGTAAATAAATCTTACACTCACCCGTGCCAGGCTGCCACAATGAAGGCCATCCTCACCCCCCTCAATTTCCTCCATTGCAACAAACAATACAGTACATAAAAAAAATCTAATGTCCCTTAACCCCTTAATCACCTTATCGGTTAGCAACTGCTATAGTAATTAAAGGGTTAACCCACCTTCTGCCACTACCCACCCAGGAGGCCTAACCACCATCCCCAGGCAACTACCCCCGACCTTCACCCATTCATTGGCAAAGTGGGTACATCATCCCCATATAATATGGGCATCATTTAACACTATGCCAGTCAATGGTCAACCTAAAAAAAATCACAAACAAGATCCAATGCATTCCAAACAATGAGAAAATAAAAACAAATAAAGAAGTAAACTGAACTAAATTACTACCAATCAATTAATCTAATCCAAAATAAATACCACAATTAATAATAAAAACACCAAAACATAACCATGAATAATTAAAATAAATATGCAAATAAACTGCATCATTCAAATTCAAAAACAAAAAAATTAGCTAACATTAAAAAGCAAACACCACTCAAAATCAGGAAATAGCCAATTTAAAACACCAGCAAAACTACCTGTAAACTACAAAAATATGCAAAATAAATACAATACAAACTTGAATAAAAATAACCAATTAACATTTAAAATACTTAAAAGCAAGCATTTGAAAAAAACAACCATTGCTTGTCCCCTGTATGTATATATATCCATAAAGAGGCATACATAAATACAGTGGCAATGAATGGGCATAAAAAAAATGAAATCACAATAAAAATAATATTTAAAACCTGTAAAAGAAAAATAACATACATTCTATGTTTTTCCTTACCTTTAGATGTCTTCACACTCTGATTCCTGAGGACACCACAAGCTATCGAAGCAATCCACGAATCCAAGGAGCAATGGCCCACAGGTAAAATAAATCCAAAGTCTTTTTCTTCTTTCTTTTTCTTCATCTGTAAATTGTAATCCAATTTTGGGGTCCTTCAGGGTCTTCTGGGGTCTTCCACTTCATCTTCTTCCATCATCAGCAGGCACGCCCTTGTACTCTTATTGGAGGAGGAGGAGATCCTCCCTCCTCGGCTTCTTGCCGTCAAATGAAGCTGCAAAGGTTTTAATAGGCCTGTGAAGTCACTTTTTCGGCAAATGGTTCACACGACTCTGATTGTCCAGTGAAAACCATGTGCCTTTTCTTTTTTTTTTGGTGACATCATGTAAAGGAAATGAAGCTACAGTAGGCAATCAGAATGGCTGTGCTTCCTTTCCCTTTAACATGACGTCATCAAAAGCAACATGGCTGCCGTCACATGGTACTTAAGACAATCAGATTGTGGAAACTATATGCCCAATCTGATTGGTTGTTGTATGACAATTTGTTTTACTAACTTGTTTTGCTCAGTGAATGATCCCGGTAAAAAGGTGTAAATACCTGGTCTGCCGTGACAGGCTTTATTTACTCCCATAACATATAATTCCATTAAGGAATACAGCAAATCAAAATGCCACTTGTGAGCACATTCACATGTCTCAGAAAGGTCGGCATATCTCCCTTTCCCCATTACCTCGTAGCATACAATGCTTCCACTGCAGCCAGGGTTTCTGGGTAATGACATGCAAATGAGCACTCACCGTCAGAGCTCCACTTCCTCCTCAGGTCAGAAATGCCAGTTCTTTGGAGCAGTCCTGCTGTTTGTCCACGCCCGTGGCTATTCGGTTTCCTGGGTGTGATTCCTAGATGGTCCCTAGACCTTGCTCCCTGAAGGATTAGAGACCAGACCAAAAAGTGTCTCCTGGTTTGGGAAAAGTCTCTCTCCACTGGTGGGGGAAAATAATCTCTATGAACATGTTAGAGCTCTGCTTCCTCCTCAGGTTAGGAATGCCGGTTCCTTGGAGCAGGGCCGCATACTGTGGTCTGTTCACACTCATGGCAATTTCAGTTTCCTGGGTGTTATTCCCAGATGGTCCCCAAGGTCTTGCTCCCTGCAGGCCTGCAGACCAACTAGTATCCTCCTGGTTGGGGAAAAGTCTCTCTCTACCCTGGCTGGGAAAATCAATCTCTATTTAGGCAGCTTCCTTCCCGCTTTTTAAACCCCCTGTTTATTCAGGAGTTCTGTCTTAATTGGCTGCACCTGCAGCTAGCCTCTCCAGGAGGAATTTAACTACACTGGCGACACACTTTATTCGAGCTTGGCTAGTCCCACGAATTCGGGTATACCCGGGTGTATTGAGGTTTGTGACTGTTTTCTGCCCGAGTGCATTGAGGTATTTTCCAAGCAGGGATTGAAGCATTTTATTCCCGCTGGCTGCAATAATGCACAGTATATATATATATACTGCATTACAATTCATGAATTTATGCCATCTGGTAGACACGCGAAGCATTGCAGCCTATTAAATCCTAATCATTATCATTTAACAGATCAGCCGCCCATCAGCCAGGCATGAACCCAGGCTGGGAAGGCAAATGCAACGGGGCTTGTCAGAGGTGAGGAGTGGCGCATTCCAGGTATCTGCCAGGTACATACCGGGTATTTGCTCGAATAAAGTGTGTCGGTGCAGTACATGCTGGAAAGCACACATACTGCACATCTCCAGCATATAGAGATAGTGACTCTGTCACAATATGTATTTGGGGGGTTGGGTTATATATATTTGGGGGGTGGGGAGGGGGTCATATGTATTTGGGAGGTGTTATAAATATATATATACCGTATTTCCTCGATTGTAAGATACCATCGATTGTAAAACGAACCATCGATTTGGCCCTTAAAATACAGGAAAATTACTTTTCCACTTACCATGTTTCAGGAGAGGTTCCATGTCAGCGGAGGATGAAGCGGGTGGCGGCGGCAGGAGAGGTCCCACGTCTGCAGATGGTTGAAGTTGGACAGGGTGCGGCAGGTGTGCAGAAGCGGCAGGACACATCCTAAGTCTGCAGGTGAATGAAGATAAGACAGCGGGCAGGCGTGCAGTGGCGGCGACGGCAGGAGATCATAATAGCCGGCAAGCTGAGCAGGAGCAGAGCGGCACAGGGGAACTGCTAGGGAAGAGCACACTGTAACCGGAAGTCAGACACAGGTCAACTTCCAGTGTTACTTTGCTCCTCCTCAGCTGTTCCCCTATGCCACTCTGCTCAGCTCTTCTGCTATTATGATCTCCTGCCACTGCCACCACCACACGCCCGCTGTCTTCATTCACCTGAAGACTTGGCAACTGTCCTGCCGCCGCCGCACTCCCGCCCGCTGTCCATCTTTAGTCATCTGCAGACGTGGGACCTTTCCTGAAACATGGTAAGTGAAAAGAGGGGGTTAGTACTGTAGACACATTTTTTTTTTCTTTTTTTTAAAACATCAATTCTAAGACGCACCCCAATTTCAGACATGTGAAAATCGGAAAAAAGGTGTGTCTTAGAATTGAGGAAATAGGATATATATATATATATATATATATATATATATATATATATATATATATATATATATATATATAAATATAGTATTTGGGGGGTTATATGTATTTGGGGTTATATGTATCAGGGATGTAGAAAACCAGTGCTTCCGAATAAGCCAGCCTTTACATGTATAAGAATAGGGACCACTCCAAATATGCTTCTATAAATTATGATAACCCTAATAGGGGTAGGGGACTAGTACCTAGTGCCATAAAACACAAATAAGCAGTACATAAATTGTCCCATACAGTGAAAAATGAGGGTATCACTCCATAAATGCAACTCACTGTGAACTTCCAAGATCCATAGGAGCAGTCCCAAAGCAGCAATCAGCAGCGTGCAATCCACCAGGCAGAACTGAGCAGGAATGGATGAGGAGGGCAGTGCACTGCCAGGGAAGCAGGAGGAGGCTCACGGTAGCATAAAAAACACTTTAATGTGTTACCTGCTGCTGCTGTGGGGGGCTATGTTTGATCCTTTTACATATTAAACTGTTGTTTATGCTACCGTGAGCCTCCTACTGCTTCATTGGCAGTGCACAGCCCTTCTCATCTATTATATGTATCAGGGGTTGTAATTTTTAATATGTATTTGGAGGTGGGTTTTTTTGGTGTGTATTTTGGGGGGGGGGGCATTGTGTGAAGAGGGAGGGAATGAGTGGGATGGGGGATTGAGTAAGAGTGGGGTAATTGAAGGACGGGGGAGAGTGAGAGGAGGGAGTGAGAAAAAGAGCGAGTAAGAATGAGATGCAGAGGAGGTGAGGTGGGGGGTAATTGAGTGAGAGTGGGGTAATTGATGGAGGTGGTGAGTGAGGAAGAGATGGAGTGAGATGGAAGGTAGAGAAATACATAAGAGGGGGGAAATAAAATGGGCTGCGAGGTTTGAAATGGGTGGGGGGGAGGGCTCATAAGACTGCCAACATGGGGGTGGGGCCCGGTTATATCTTTAGTCCTGGGCCTCAGGAAATCTGTCCGCGACCCTGGCACCAACTACAGTATTTGAACAGTCTCAGGCTCAGCAGCAAGTGCTGAAGTTCACAGCATCTAAAAAATCTAAACCATTGTATAACTCTTCTGCAAGGCCTCCAGCTTTCTGTGTAATAATAGTATCCCCAGTAAGCTGCTGCAGAGTGAGCATAAGAGAAAAAGGCGTAATGTATGTGAGAATTATAGTTTAGTGTATGGCAGGTAATCAATGTTCATTTAAATGCTAATTTGTTTGGTAAAATGGTTGCTAAGGCATACATTTACAAATTTGGTGCTACAGTGGCAGTTATGATTCATATCATTTGATATACTGTTGCGGCAGCTTTTATTCTTACAAATCACCGGCTTTTACCTGGCTTGTTCCTGGAATGCCACGCTGTTCACCTGGAGCATGCCGTGCTCCTTTTGCCGTCCCAGCCAGGGTCATGCCCGGCTGACGCGCGGTTGATGGGTTTATTGATAATGGTTCTGATTTATATAGGCTGCAATGCTTCGCGTGTACGCCAGATGGCAGAAATTCATGAATTGTAATACGCCGAATCAGTAATGTGTCGGCTTGCAGGTGTTTCGTTTAAAAAAGATACTGTACCACAGTGTGCCATTGTAACTTGGCCTTGGCCTTGAGACTGAAGGAAGAGTTGCCAAAATGTATCAATTTAGGCTTTTCATATTAAATAAAGACAAAGACCAGTTTCAGTTTGTGTTACACTATTCTCCAGAGACCCACCCGCCATGAGTGTTCAAGTGCAGCCTGCTTTCCAAAAACCTGACAGAAGTTACGCGTATTTGATATGGGCCGCGATTAATGCAACAGAGGATAAGATGGCAACAGTTGCTAAAATTTATCAGTATTTTATCGAAAACTATGACTTTTACAAATTTTCGCCAACTCCTCATACGTGGAAGCGTGCAGTAAGGAAAAGGTTATATAGTGACCCCTGTTTTCACCGTATTGAGCCCCAATTTGTTGGAGGGTATTGGTGTGTATCACCGGGTTTTTCCCGTATCTATGATCATGGAGGCGGCAAAAGGCAAAGGGTCGTGTTAAAACCAACTAAGAAGCGACAGTCGCTGCCAAGCAATTCACCAGCACCAGCACCGGCTTCCAATGACGGTCCCACTGTCAGTGCCAACCCTGAGCCTGAGGCTGAGCTGGATTTGGCGTGCAGTTTTGATGAAGCTTGCATGTACCTAAGTGATTTCCAGCCTCACCTGCTGACTACAGGTGGACTAGTCCCGCTGCCAACTATCGACGTGGATGATGAAGAAAGCTGGACAGGCAGTGGACTGGCGCCGGCGCAAGCTGAATGGGAAATTCAATGGTGAGTACTGTCTTGTTGCCGTATTATTTTGGTGCGGCTGGCTGGGTACTTCTTTAGGGGGCTGACCATTACTGTACATTAAAACTTTTCTTTTTTTTTCCTCAGAAAAGAAAACGGCTAATGGGGGGATTTTGATGGATAATACAGTAGTATGCTGATGTTTTCCGGCCGTAGATTATACTGTGTAATAAACCCGAATAAATAAATCTATGCATTAATTCTACATATTCAGTATCGTTTCATTATGTGTCTTCCACAGTATACTGTACAGTGGTATACAGTGCCTAACATCTATGGGCAAAAATAATTTTATTTCTAGGTGACCTAGAACAGAAGTTCCCACGCCAATTGCCCGTGAACTTGACCGCGGCCCTAAGTAGTTCCCACGCCAATTACGCGAATATAATGTAAAATAACCCGTTCTGTGGGTCTGAGTGGGTTGAAATTTACCTGGTCCTCATGCGGGAGGACCCTTGCCACAGTGGCAAAATATCAGCCTTGCACGACCCCCGGAACCGGTGGTACCAAAAGACAGTTTAAAAGCACATTACCAAAGTGGCTTTTTTTCTGCCATGCAAGTCAATGGCAGAAACCTAAACTTTAACATCACCCTGACTCTGTTCTCTTGCCACGAGAGGGTCGCAATTTGCCATGCAATCCTGCCGCAACTAGGACTACGTGGTCACCGAATCTGAGCACTCTAGGTCGAACAGAACCGGAGTTGTGGGTTCCAGGTTTCTGCTCATTCTGACTTAGCCGGTTCAAAGCTTTCTCCGCCATTGCGCTCAATGGTAGGACCCTCCTCGCCGGCGTGACCCTTTCTCGCAGCCATTACTGCTCGGACCCTGTTGGGGTCAAGTGAGTGGGTTCCTAACATCTAGGGGCAAAATTAATTTAATTTTAGGTGCCCTAGAACAGAAGTTCCCACGCCAATTGACCTAGTTCCCACGCCAATTGCCTTATTTCCTACGCCAATTGCGCGACCAGGCAGTAAAAAAAACAGTGCAGCAAGCCTCTACATTTGTTACACTGGCAAAAGAGCAAATGGAAACAATGTGAGGCAATTCAACATGTTCTTTTTTTGGTGGAGTCAGTACAAAAACATTTATTTACAATGTTGAAACATTTAAAGTGCACAGCAATTCTAACCATCAACACACAATAATACATTCTGCAGCCTTTATTAAATTCTTCTGCCACAAAACATTTTTGGTGCATGGGGCACAGGGAGTTACAGTGACTTGCTTTTTATGTACTGTATTTGGGTGTAGTCTTTGGGGGTTTATTCATCAAATTATTATGATGAACTGCCTTTTGAAATGACACTGCTGTTAACTATTTCAGCCACACACCTCCAGAGTTTTTAATCCCTCCCTAGCCAAGCGTCAATCGGCTGAGTCACCCTAGCCTACCATCCCCCTCTCTGCACTGGGTCGTTGATGTTCTGCATATTGCCATTGTGTTCTTAATCCGCCCATAGCCGAGCTACAAACACTCAGCATATTCCCTGATGAAGAAACCCACGGGTTTTGAAACGCGTTGGAAAAACTACTAACAGTATTGCCTTCAACTGTACTGTCCTACTACGGCGAGCTGCCGCAACTAGGACTACATGGTCACCGAATCTGAGCCCTCTAGGTCGACCAGAACCGGAGTTGTGGGTTCCAGGTTTCTGCTCATTCTGACTTAGCCGGTTCAAAGCTTTCTCCGCCATTGCGCTCAATGGTAGGACCCTCCTCGCCGGCGTGACCCTTTCTCGCAGCCATTACTGCTCGGACCCTGTTGGGGTCAAGTGAGTGGGTTCCTAACATCTAGGGGCAAAATTAATTTAATTTTAGGTGCCCTAGAACAGAAGTTCCCACGCCAATTGACCTAGTTCCCACGCCAATTGCCGTAGTTCCTACGCCAATTGCGCGACCAGGCAGTAAAAAAACAGTGCAGCAAGCCTCTACATTTGTTACACTGGCAAAGGAGCAAATGGAAACAATGTGAGGCAATTCAACATGTTCTTTTTTTGGTGGAGTCAGTACAAAAACATTTATTTACAATGTTGAAACATTTAAAGTGCACAGCAATTCTAACCATCAACACACAATAATACATTCTGCAACCTTTATTAAATTCTTCTGCCACAAAACATTTTTGGTGCATGGGGCACAGGGAGTTACAGTGACTTGCTTTTTATGTACTGTATTTGGAGGTTGTCTTTGGGGGTTTATTCATCAAATTATTATGATGTACTGCCTATTGAAATTACAGCCTACCATCCCCCTCTCTCCACTGGGTCGTTGATCTTCTGCATATTGCCATTGTGTTCTTAATCCACCCATAGCCGAGCTACAAACACTCAGCATATTCCCTGATGAAGAAACCCACGGGTTTCGAAACGCGTTGGAAAAGCTACTATCAGTATTGCCTTCAACTGTACTGTCCTACTACGGCGAGCTGACCCAGTGAAATCGGCGCCAATATCGGCGAGAACCCCGCGGTGACGTCACCAACCCGGAAGGGTCTGAACGGAGGGGAGAGAGAGGATTTCAGCTGGCGTGGAGCTCCGCTTTGAAGCAACATTCTATGGGAGAGCTGCATACGTGTTGATTTGTATATGGGAGAAAGAACTTTTAGAGACTCCACACTTACCTAAGCAGGAACCTGTGTCCGAGGAACCAGCTTCCACATCCATGTGAGGACATCTGATCCGACTTCCACGTGGTGTTTGGGTAACATTATCCCGAAAATGCTTGTTTAACATCATCTTGATGTACGCACGATACTCACCTTATTTATTGTTTATGTCAATATAATTTTTAATACACTATGAGCGTTGTGCGCTGTATTTTTTCTGTTTTTATCTGTTAGCTTTAGAGGGTTCCTGAGCCCTCCCTATACCGCAGCTGCAGACGCTCTGATTTATTCAATTAAGGTCACGTATTTTACCTTATATATTCATCAATTCACTTATAACATTAGTTGTGCACTTTTCTTTATCTAAACACTCAGCACGCCTGCTTCTAATCCCACCATCCCCCTCCCCAACCCTTAGAGGCCTGTTGTTTGAATGGTAATGCTTTCGAAAATCCCCTCTCGAATTTGAAATGTAAATCTGATGTGCACAGCACTGTGAGAATTGAGAGTACACTGATACAGTATTTCATCAGGGTGTGAAAATATTTGTCAGTCACTATAGTTTACAGTCACATGTTTTTAATACAATACAGTACATTCTTTAATATCTTTAAAATAAAAATATATAAATCCTGTATATACAGTAAGTATAATGTAACATAACCCGTTCTGTGGGTCTGAGCGGGTTGAAATTTACCTGGTCCTCATGCGGGAGGACCCTTGCTATAGTGGCAAAATATCAGCCTTGCACGACCCCCGGAACTGGAGGTACCAAAAGACAGTTTAAAAACACATTACCAAAGTGGCTTTTTTTCTGCCATGCAAGTCAATGGCAGAAACCTGAACTTTAACATCACCCTGACTCCGTTCTGTTGCCACGAGAGGGTCGCAATTTGCCATGCAATCCTGCCGCAACTAGGACTACGTGGTCACCGAATCTGAGCCCTCTATGTCGAACAGAACCGGAGTTGTGGGTTCCAGGTTTCTGCTCATTCTGACTTAGCCGGTTCAAAGCTTTCTCCGCCATTGCGCTCAATGGTAGGACCCTCCTCGCCGGCGTGACCCTTTCTCACCGCCATTACTGCTCGGACCCTGTTGGGGTCAAGTGAGTGGGTTCCTAACATCTAGGGGAAAATTTTTATTTCTAGGTGCCCTAGAACAGAAGTTCCCACGCCAATTGACCTAGTTCCCACGCCAATTGCCGTAGTTCCTACGCCAATTGCGCGACCAGCCAGTTAAAAAACCGTTCAGCAAGCCTCTACAGTACATTTGTTACACTGGCAAAGGAGCAAATGGAAACAATGTGAGGCAATTCAACATGGTCTTTTATTGGTGGGGTCAGTACAAAAACATTTATTTACAAATACTGTACAATGTTGAAGCATTTTAAGTAACATCTCCTTTATTAAAGAAACCCAGTACTGTATACAGTACAGTACAGTGGGATGGTGCGCAACACTGTCAGTCAGACCTACACTAGTTCAGTCCTAGAGGGCAGCAAACAGGGCAGGTTTTCAGGGCAACATTGAGAACCGTGCCTGTTTGCGGCCCTCAGGGACTGGAGTTGTGCATGTCCTGTGAAAAAAAACACACAACAACATCTCCTTTGTTTAAGTACAGCAGGTACTGTAGGGCAAAACATGTACAGTACAATACAGTTCAGCACAACAGTATGGTCTCACTGACAGTCCTCCACATTGTCCATCCATGGCCGATTGCTTGCATGGCGCAAAACACCATTAATGCAGTCTCGAACGCCTTTCATTACAGGATCTGTAACTGTATAAAAGCGCCGCAATGCTTCCACAATGTTTTTCCTTAAATAGGCAGGAAGGGCCTTTTTTACGCGATTCCCATCGTAGTACTTTGAAGCACTTTGTAGTACTTTGTAGCATAGTAGTGTAGTGTAGCACTTTGAACACCCACTCGCAGTACAACGTGTAGGGAACATGGTGCTTAAAAATGATCAAGGCATACTTGTGGGGTACACCAGCACTCATCACCCTATACTTCTCCCTAAGCGCCGCTGTCAGATCGTGCAGGGTGATGTCGGGCACTGTTTCGATGCGAGCGGGTGTAGGTCTTTTGGGAGCGGGTGTGCTTGTGGCGACGGGCGATGGTAGGATGTCTGGGAGAAAGCTTTCCTCCGGTCGTGGTCGCCGTGTTGTCTCCTGGCGTGGTCTTGATGGGGTTGTCATGTCCTCCTCAACGGCATACATGTACACTACATCTTGTGGTGGAGGGGGTGTGCTTGGTGATGGAAGGGGGTCGAAGGTCCCATTCATCACATCCATGTCACCCTCCTGCTCCGGCGTCGGGGAAACAGGGGCATTAGCACCGAGAAAATAATGTATGCCCGCAATGTCAGCCTCTATCTTCTCCATCCGTTGATCCATCCGTTGCTCCATTTGTAGCATCCGTTGCTCCACATTTAGCATGGTCTCCAGAAGCAAATCTATCTTTGCTAGCACAATAGAATTCCTGGGGAGATCCACACTTATCCCATTTAGCATCCGGTCCAACGAGCTGCTTCTTGTGTATGGCGTCTGGACATCTGGTGGGATGGGTGCAACGGAGGATGAGATGGGGGTTCCATGGAGAGAAGCGGCATCGATGAAGAGTGGAGGAGGTGACCTGTGGATACCCGGTAGAGAATAAGCGGCAGCGTCGTCGAAGAGGGATGGAGAAGGTGACCTTTGGATTTCCGGGCGAGAAGCAGAGTCATCTAAGCGCATAGGAGACAGTGACCCGTCGTCAGATGGAACCGGAGAAGATGGGGGTGGAGAAGACGGGATGAAGATTTCCGGGACAGCTAAAGCAGAGTCGTCGAAGCATATGGGAGGAAGTGGTCTGCGGGTCCGATGGGTTGGCTGCCATTCGTTCTGCGTCGAGAGTACATCACCGTATATCTTCTTCACATAATGAGGCTTACGTCTAAGAAAACCCTTAACCTTTGGGGTCAGCAGAAGGTTTTCTTTATTTGCCTTAGCCTGTCGCTTTTGCCTTGGCATGGAAATGGCAACCGCCTTTCGCTTTTTCAGCATGACAGGCACGGCAGAGGTGAGTGGGTTCTTGCGTCCATAGAAACGGGGATGCTCCATGGAAGCAGGTGGCACAATGCAGTACAGTATCTGGACAAGGGCAAGTTCAGATAAAGATCCTGGAGTGGTGGCCTATGCAAAGTGTGTGACCTTTTATGCATGGCGCCCAGGTACAGGTGTTGAAAGTGGGCGTGTGAGTTATTACCGTATAAATACACCATCCATTTTGTGTATTGACTGCACATAGAATACACAACGACTAAACATCGAATATACATTCTTGTGTTTGTATTTCTTTCTACTCGCAGAAATGCCTGTTAAAAAGATTTCAAAGGATCTCAGCATGCGAATGAAGGAGATGTACAGGAGCGGACACCAAATTGCTGCTATCCAATGCTGGTTAGCTACTTCTGGCCTCGTTGTGCCATTAACCACCGTGAGCTATCATGCACAAGGAAAAAACAGAGACCGGAAAAAGGCACCAAGGGTAACTAACGCGTAAGTATATTTATAAAACTTAACAAAAAATAAATATAGAAAACTGTACTGTACATCTACAGTACAGTTCTGTATCTACTGTAATACTGTTGTTATTTCTGTTGATTTATATTACAACATACTGTACAGTAGTTTGTCTATTTATATTTATAGTACAACAGTATACATTTTTTGTATATTTCAATTAATCTTACAACGGTATATACTGAATAGGATGTACTGTATATTTATATTACAACAGTATATTTATTTTGTCTATTTATATTTATTGTACAACAGTATATATTTTGTCTATTTATATTTATAGTACAGCAGTATACATTTTTTGTATATTTCAATTAATCTTACAACGGTATTTACTGAATAGGATGTACTGTATATTTATATTTATATTACAACAGTATATTTATTTTGTCTAATTATATTTATAGTACAACAGTATATATATATATTTTGTCTATTTATATTTATAGTACAGCAGTATACATTTTTTGTATATTTCAATTAATCTTACAACGGAATATACTGAATAGGATGTACTGCATATTTATATTTATAGTACAACAGTATATATATTTTGTCTATTTATATTTATAGTACAGCAGTATACATTTTTTGTATATTTCAATTAATCTTACAACGGTATACAGTATACTGAATAGGATGTACTGTATATTTATATTACAACAGTATATTTATTTTGTCTATTTATATTTAATGTATATTACAACATTACATTTATATACATTTTATATTGCTGCATATTAATAAAACAATATAATTTCTTTACATTGTAGGGAGACAACTGTTCTGGTGGACAAAATAAGTGAGGAGAATGATGAGAGGAGTGCATTAAGGGTTAAAAACACTCTGCAGGAAAAGCACAATCTGACTGTATCCGAGAGCAGCATAAAGAAGATGAGACGCAGCATTGGATGGAAATATGGATGTGTGAGGTTAGTACTGGACAGTACAGGAGGTAAAAGTGTTGTTTAGCAAACTGTACTGCACTGTGCCGCAAAAAAAATTTTTTATTCCTTGTCATTACAAAGTGTACCCCATGATACGGGACGCAAACAAAATCAAAAGAGTGCTCCAGGCCCAGGCATGGATCGACAGCGGGGAGACTTTCCAGGATTGCATCTTCACTGATGAGTCTACTGTGTCGCTGGAGAGATTTGCACGATTTGCGTTCCACAAAAAAGGCTGCTTATCTTTGAAGCCGCGGCCAAAACACCCTGTGAAGCTGCATGTGTGGGGTGCCATCTCTAGGCGTGGACCGGGATGCATTGTCATCTTTGAAGGTAAAATTTATTAAATATAATGTCGCCTAATGCACTGTACTTGACTAGTGTTGCCTTACCGTATGCACTGTACTGTACTATTGTGCAGTTTTTTGAACACTTTTCTTTTCTTGCTATAGGAATCATGAATAAAGCTTTCTTCCAAGACAACATTGTGCCCGTGATAGTGCAATACATCACACGCGACTTCCCCAATGGTCACCGCTTCTACCAGGACAACGATCCCAAGCACACTGCGTCATCGGCGCATATCCTTGAGCGCGGCATCAACTGGGTGAAGACGCCAGCGGAGTAAGTGCAGTAGACCGTGTCCCATTTTTGTTCCCCACTGTTTTTAGCTCTTAAACGAATTGTCCTTTCTTTCCAATGACAGGTCGCCAGACTTAAATCCGATTGAAATGGTCTGGCATCAGCTGAAGGACCATATCCGGAAAGTGGTGAAACCCTCCAAAAAGGACGAGTTGTTGAAAGGCATACTGAGTTTTTGGAAGGATGTACTCACCGTGGAACGCTGCAAAAAATATATAGACTATATTGCCACTTTGTTGCCCATTGTCATCGCGCGTAATGGGCAAGCATCAGGAAAGTAGTACTGTGCTGTAGTATTGTAAGTACAGTACGTTACAGGTAAGTATAGCACAGATTTTTTCTTTCCAGATAGTAAGAGTATACAGTAGTTAGTTTTTTCTTTACAGAGAGAGCAGCACCAGCCATCAGGTTACAGTACATAGAATTTAACAGTAGTCAGAGTATACAGTAGTTCCAGTACAGTATACAGTACACTAGTTTGACAGTACTACAGTAACTGCCTACTAACTGCCCCATTTTTTTTCTTTCCAGAGAAAGCTGCACCAGCCACCTACAGTAGTTCTGCCATAATACAGTACAGTAACTGCACAAATGTTTTGTTTTCTTGTCGTTCCAGGAAAAACGGTGGCCTAGGGGGATGGGGGCGTTGTGTCCAGTCAAATCTGCTTGTACAGTCAAATGTACAGTATATAAACAGCAGCAATGATGTACACAAAACCTCTCCTCTCTCAATGAACTACTGTACTGCAGACAGAATAAGAAAAAGATAAAGACTAAAGAAAAAATAATTTTACTATACAGTATATACTGTACAGTATATTATACAGTACATTACAGTACTGTACTGTATACTGTATACTGTAGTATTAAATAATATTCTTATAAATGTGCATTACTCATGTTTCCCCATGTTTTACAAAGGTTTTCCAAATGGTTATCCAATTTCAAGCTGCCAAAATAACTTAATAAAGACTGCATTACTGTATGTATTAATCCTGATTATTTTTATATTTGTATTTTTTGGTTCCTGGTAAAATAAAATAAATATTTATTCACTTTCCTGAGAATCATAAACATTGACATCCACCCTACAGTGAGTGCACCAATGAATTATTTTAGTTATTTATTTATTTATAAAATATTTTACCGGGATTTATACCAGGATTTATATATTTTTATTTTAAAGATATTAAAGAATGTACTGTATTGTATTAAAAACATGTGACTGTAAACCATAGTGACTGACAAATATTTTCACACCCTGATGAAATACTGTATCAGTGTACTCTCAATTCTCACAGTGCTGTGCACTTCAGATTTACATTTCAAATTCGAGAGGGGATTTTCAAAAGCATTACCGTTCAAACAACAGGCCTCTAAGGGTTGGGGAGGAGGATGGTGTGATTAGACGCAGGCATGCTGAGTGTTTGTAGCTCGGCTATGGGCGGATTAAGAACACAATGGCAATATGCAGAAGATCAACGACCCAGTGGAGAGAGGGGGATGGTAGGCTAGGGTGACTCAGCCGATTGACGCTTGGCTAGGGAGGGATTAAAAACGCTGGAGGTGTGTGGCTGAAATAGTTAACAGCACTGTAATTTCAAAAGGCAGTTCATCATAATAATTTGATGAATAAACCCCCAAAGACAACCCCCAAATACAGTACATAAAAAGCAAGTCACTTTAACTCCCTGTGCCCCATGCACCAAAAATGTTTTGTGGCAGAAGAATTTAATAAAGGCTGCAGTATGTATTATTGTGTGTTGATGGTTAGAATTGCTGTGCACTTTAAATGTTTCAACATTGTAAATAAATGTTTTTGTACTGACTCCACCAATAAAAGAACTGCCTGGTCGCGCAATTGGCGTAGGAACTAGGTCAATTGGCGTGGGAACTAGGTCAATTGGCGTGGGAACTTCTGTTCTAGGGCACCTAAAATTAAATTAATTTTGCCCCTAGATGTTAGGAACCCCCTCACTTGACCCCAACAGGGTCCGAGCAGTAATGGCGGCGAGAAAGGGTCACGCCGGCGAGGAGGGTCCTACCATTGAGCGCAATGGCGGAGAAAGCTTTGAACCGGCTAAGTCAGAATGAGCAGAAACCTGGAACCCACAACTCCGGTTCTGTTCGACCTAGAGGGCTCAGATTCGGTCACCATGTAGTCCTAGTTGCGGCAGGATTGCATGGCAAATTGCAACCCTCTCGTGGCAACAGAACGGAGTCAGGGTGATGTTATATTTAGGTTTCTGCCATTGACTTGCATGGCAGAAAAAAAGCCACTTTGGTAATGTGCTTTTAAACTGTCTTTTGGTACCACAGGTTCCGGGGGTCGTGCAAGGCTGATATTTTGCCACTATGGCAAGGGTCCTCCCGCATGAGGACCAGGTAAATTTCAACCCGCTCAGACCCACAGAACGGGTTATTTTACATTATATTCGCGCAATTGGCGTGGGAACTACTTAGTGCCGCGGTCAAGTTCACGGGCAATTGGCGTGGGAACTTCTGTTCTAGGGCACCTAGAAATAAAATACCTTTTGCCCATAGATGTTAGGCACTGTATACCACTGTACAGTATACTGTGGAAGACACATAATGAAACGATACTGAATATGTAGAATAAATGCATAGTTTTATTTATTCGGGTTTATTACACAGTATACTGTACGGCCGGAAAACATCAGCATACAGTACAATATTATCCATCGAAATCCCCCCATTAGCCGTTTTCTTTTCTGATGAAAAAAAAAGAAAAGTTTTAATGTACAGTAATGGTCAGCCCCCTAAAGATGTACCCAGCCAGCCACACCAAAATAATACGGCAACAAGACAGTACTCACCATAGAATTAAAATTCATTTTCCCCCAGATGTTAGGAAACCCCTCACTTCACCCCAACAGGGTCCAAGCATGTACAGTACTGTACTTTAAAATAAATTAAATATGCAATTTTACTATTACTGCGCGCACACGCACAGACTGTGTACTGCAGGTTGAACCGCGAAGGTATTAGACTTCAGAGACAACAGCTCGCAAACGCCCCCATGCGTTTTTACACGGCATTGCAGTATTGCAATACTGGGAATAAAATGCTTAAATCACAGCCGCGGAAATAACGCTATACACCCCGGGAGAAAACGACACAAAACCGCACATCACCGGGATCTTCTGAAATTCGCGGAGCTAGCCAAGTAAGAATAAAGTTGGTCGCCACTGTACATTACTGAATATATAGAAATATTTTAGTAAGTATGGGCCTTTTGCTAGTGCTTCAAAGTACAGTCGTCTACAGTACATGAGGCTGACTGGTAGTTGCACATAAAAGGCCCTACTGTCTATTCTTCTATCCCTATGCTGTATTTGCTCAAGGTTGAAGTATTGCATCAAACAATGGTCTTTCCAGTCCACTGTTCTGGTTCATCTAGTAAATAAATAAATAATGTACTGGATAGATGCTGTTATCTATCTAACTATGGACAGGCATGCATTTTGGGGATTTTGAACTTTAGGCTATTCAGATTTATTTATGTAAGAGATGGTTGTTGAAAACAACTGTCACATTCAAATGTACAGCATGGAGATGAGAATAATTGCAGATTTTTGTTAGTTGCAGGGAAACAATTGAATAGTTGCTGTTTTCTTCTTCTACCTCTTATCTTGTAACAATTTATGTTCATGTTTACTGTGCCGAACATAACATTTGCTGTATGACTTTAATGTTTTTTCTAATCCAGTTCCTGTCCAGGTACATTAAAATATAATGCTCCCATGCCATTTAGCAAGAACATACTCTGCATAAAACATGAGATCGCACAAAAAAAGCCTTATTCAGATGTAATCCTAAATTCCAGATGAGAAATATTGTGTGGAAAAGGCTGATAAAATGTAAAAACAGGGTGCAGGCTTTTTTGTGTTGACAACAAGGCCAAGTTGTCATGGATTTTCAATGAGGGTGGGAACAAAAATGAAATACATTGGTTAAAAATTAAATTAAAATTGATTTTCCTGATATATTATAAATTAGACAGAAGTATATTTTAAAAACTGCAAAATGTAATAAAAGTTTGCTTTCAGGGGGTAGATTCAAAATACAGTAGCTACCACACTATGTTACATTCTTATACCATATATCAAGATAGATGCACGCACAAAAACAATGTTATCCTGCCACGGGTACACATTGCCCCAATTTCCTGGAGAAGTAGATTTGGGGAAAAGAAGAAAACTGGACGGCTAGACTAGAACAATTTATACTGCTTTTTACATTCTTATACAAACCATTGACTACTGTATAAGGGCCAGCTACAGAGGCAGCCACCAGTATTAGAACACTTACCTGAGAAATTCTGGGAGATTCTGGGACAGTCTCACAGTAAATGACTCAACATTGTCTCAACATTTCTGTGAGATTCTTAATGGTGTAGCCGGGCTCCCCTCGCCCTCATTTATTGTTGTCGGGTGGGAGGGTTGCAGCAGGGCAGGGAATGCTCCGGTATATCGGAGGTTCCGCGTAATAGGGCGCCGCCATGTTGGGAGTTGGTGCAGAAGAGGTGGAGCAGGAGGTTGCGCATGCACGGGCATAGCAGCCAAGGCCCGCGAAGGAGGAGTAGCTCTCATAGGGTGGAGCATAGGGAACTACGAGTCCCAGCAGCCATGCGGGACCCCGTGACGCCCGAGGACAAATCGGGTGGAAGGAAGGCAGGAAGGAAGGGGGATATAAAGGTCGAGGGGCGCGCACGTTGCTCAGAGCTAGCGGGAGGAGGAAGGAGACGGAGCTCCGGTGTAGGGAGGCATTCAGCCCCTACCTAGGCCTTATACCCCAGGCCCAGTTAAGCCCTGAGTCCCCATAGTGTGAAGCAGAGATAGGGACTGGCCCTAGACATGTTCTGGTTCCCTTACTGTGCCGTTCAGTATCGCTTAAAGAGACAGTGTGTAGCTAGCAGGAGGTCTGGGCTCAGACCCTGCTATTGTTGCTGCAGTTCGTCTGGGTGGGATCGCCCCGGACGCCTATTGCTGGAGACACCTCGCATCTGACCCTTTGTGAAGATGCTTGGCAGGCCCGGGTACTGGAGTGCACAGCAGGTAATCAACAAGTGCACCAACTATATCACCATTCATACAGGACATAGTGGCTGCGCAGTCACACATACATATCTCACTTGAGGGTGGGGGACATATTGTGTGGGGTTACTGGACACAGGGTGGGATCACCCAGTGGAGGTGGAGGTAGCGTCCTGCAAGACGCAGTAGCTAGTGTCTCCTCTATGAAGGGACACCTGTTGATATATGAAGCTTGTGTTTGCTATAGTAAAGTAATTAATTTGTTTTATATGCTGTGTGTGTGTGAAGTATATACAATTTTCCTGCGAGGAACCACTAGCCCTCTGGTGGGAGCCATCGCTAGTACGAGGTTATTCATATTGTTATATGTGCCCCAGGCTCTCTGTGGTGGAGGCTTAGGCCCTGTGAGCCTACAGGTTATACAGCACATGGTAGCGTTCTGTGTTCACTAGGAAACAGGGCTACATTTGGAGGCGCTGCTGAGACTTAGACCTGGGGTGCCCCCCTGACTATACACCCACCGCCACCTGGCCACCATGGCCCTCCCCTCGCGTCAGAGAGTGGGCGATTGGGCACGGCAAATGCAAACGCCCGCCGCGTGGGGGCCGTGACCCAAGTACCTATGGCCTTACCATTAGAGACATTGCAAACGGCCCTACGACAACTACCTGGTTTTGCCAAAGCCAACCTAGTAGACGTCCTCATAGACCAAGACGCTAAGTGGAACACCTTGCTGGTGGATTGTGTCTGAGATCTGGTGGTTCTTGAGCCCGCTGTCCCTCAATACCTGCAGCTTCCCAACTCCCCGCCCGGCGGAAGCCCCTTTGTCTACCCACTTCGAGACCACCCCTTGGAGGGACTGGGTGACGACTGCCCTACCCTCACCTCCGCTCCCTACCCGGCTAGTGATGCGGGCAGCTGTCGGTCAGGATTTAGCTATCAAGGGTCTAGCAAAAAAAAAAAACAGATACAGACCGGCGCCTTAGAGTCCAATTTGGTGGTGAATATAGTCCAATAGATGGCTTGAAATGTCCAATATTTGGTGTTTTAGTCCAGTGGACAGCAGATTCCTCAGCAGCTGGACTAAAACACCAAATATTGGACATTTCAAGCCATCTATTGGACTATATTCACCACCAAATTGGACTCTAAGGCGCCGGTCTGTATCTGTTTTTTTTCTGTGTCTCACTAACTGTGTTTGGGTTAGATGTTCCTGGCAGCCTTGATTATTATTTAATATTCACACTGTTGTCCTTACAATCACTATTATATTTGTTTTGATCAGTTTTTAGCGCTATTCACACCACTCTTTTTTCCTTATCAAGGGTCTAGCGTATTAGAAAAGGCTGGTTTGTGTATTGGGATGTTGCAGAAACTCAATGACAAGGTAGGCCAGCTAACCGCCCCACCCAGTTTACCTCCGTTAGTAGAAGCCCTCACTCTGGCCACGCATTCTCAGAATTACGAGAAATTGAAGGCCTTCTCTGGGACCCTACCCGTCCCGACGGGGAAATATGGGATAGACCCCTGGAAGAAGCACACCCGGGGTGTGATGGAAGAATGGTCCTGTACAGACGCAATGAAACGTCAACGCCTCATGGAGTGCTTCAGGCCCTCGGCGTCCACTCTGATCAGTATTCACCGAGAGCAGCATCCTGATCTGACCTCTCAGATGATGGTCAAATTCTTAACCGAAGCCTACGGCGTGACCGAGGATGATGGGGCCCTGTGGGCCAAATACTATGCCATCAACCAAAAAGATGGAGAAGACTTATCTGCCTACATCCACCGAGTACAAATTGCGTTAGGACCCTGGCTCCACCATAAGTATGTAATGGCCTCGCAGATGGACGAATACCTCCACAAGCAATACCTGTGGGATCCAGTCCTAACCACCCTATTGCGAACATGATCTGCGATAATCTCACTCGATGGAGCCCCCCTCTCGTTCACCAAACTGTTACAGCAAGTCAAAGAGCATGAGGCGCATCTACTGCTTCATTCTCCCCAGAAAGCTAAAGTAGCCGTCAACTCCAAAAACAAAGGGGGTAATGAGAAAAAGGAAGACCCCCCGGATAAACCCGGCCCCGAGCGACCGAAAAATGCCGGACGAACCTCGCCTCCGTACAATCGCTGCACTCCGCCAAGGGATCTGTCCTGCTACAAGTGCGGGAAGAAGGGGTATATCTCCTATGATTGCCAGATGGGGGAGTCCTGTGACCGGAGCTCCTCGCCCAAGAAGTTCACGCCTAACGCTATGGTATGTGGTGTCTACACGGCCAGCGGAGAAGACCCTGTCCCCAACCAAAGTGGCGAAGGTCCCAAGGACGAGAATAACCGCGTGGGGCTGGTAGCCCTTAAACAGGTGCTAGTAGACGGCATCTTTTCTTCAGCCCTATTGGACACGGGATCTCCAGTGACCATCATATATCGAGGGTTCTATGATCAACACCTCCAGAAGCGGCCATTGAAGTCGGCCGAGCATATCTGTCTCTGGAAATTCAGCAGCTCAACACCGGGAAGTCTCACCCCATGAATGTAGATGCTCTGGTGTGTCCAGAACCCAAAGACCTACCTAAGTACCCGATCATTCTGGGCACTGATGCGGACATTGTACAAGCAGTTATCAGGGCCTATCTGCAAGAAAACAATGAGTTGACCATGTCTAGTCTCCAGCTGCAGCTTGTCCAGAAGAATCCGGGTCCCCCTCCTTCAGCCTCGGAGGACTATGGGCTGTTGTTCTGCGGTCGAGCAGGTCTGACCAGAATCTTGCCCGGGGAGATACAGAGGATGCCCGCCTGGTGTGCATACGGGTAGGCACGGAGTAGCTCTTTTGCCTAGAAAGCACGCCAGAAGAAGACTCAGCAGAGGATACCGGCTTGTACCTGAATTCCGGGATTGGCCAGCCGCCATCCCTCGCCGCATCTATGTGATGGTCCAGAATCTATGCCCATTCCCCATGGCCATCGACGCGGGACAGAGAATAGGGAGAATTTATCCCGTCAGCTCAGTGGATGAAGCGGTACAAGTCAATGCTACCCGAGTGGAACGCCCCGGCGCGAAGCTGGACAGGGTTACCAGAGGACTGGAAGGAGAGACTGCGAGTTCAATTGGAAGAGAGGCGAGATATATTCTCTACCGGAGAGATGGATGTGGGGTACACAACACACCGCAGTACCCAACACACTATTCGGATGAGTGATATGAAGCCGTTTAGGGAACGTTCCCGCCGGCTCGCTCCTAGACACGTAGATGATGTACGGATCGTCCTCCAGGAGATGGAAGAAGCCGGGATTGTCACGGAGTCACGAAGCCCTTACGCCTCACCCATAGTGGTGGTGAGAAAGAAGAATGGGACAGTGAGGCTATGTGTGGACTACAGGACGCTTAACAATCGGACGGTGCCGGACCAGTATAATCTTCCCCACATAGAGGAAATCCTGAACGCCCTCCATGGAAGTAAATGGTTCAGTGTGTTGAATCTCCGGTCTGGCTACTACCAGGTACCCATGAGCCCAGAGGACCAAGAGAAAACGGCATTCATTTGTCCACTGGGGTTCTATCAATTCACTAGCATGCCCCAAGGTATATGTGGGGCCCCCGCCACCTTCCAACGGCTAATGGAGAAGACCTTAGTTGACTTGAACCCCCGAGAATGCCTAGTGTATTTGGACATCATCGTCTTCCGGCGAACACTAGAGGAACACGAAACCCGGCTCCTGAAGGTGCTTGACCGATTAGCTCGAGAGGGACTCAAGCTCTCTCTGGATAAATGCTGATTCTGTAGGACGTCTGTGACCTACGTGGGACACATAGTGTCCGCGGAAGGGATTGCCACTGATCCCGCCAAAATAGAAGCCGTCGTAAACTGGCCCCGGCCACACAATGTGGTGGAGTTGCGCTCATTCTTGGGGTGCTGTGGGTACTACCGCAGGTTTGTGGAGGGATATTCCCGTCGGGCCAAAGCCCTCAACTGCTTCCTCAAAATATATCCCGAAGACAAAGGCCGGAAGGCCACCCCTGCCCGACAACCCTTTGGGGACAAATGGACTGCAGAGTTAGAGCAAGCTTTTGTGGACTTGAAGCAGAGTTTGACAGCGGCCCCAGTGTTGGCCTATGCTGACCCCGAACAACCGTCTATACTACATGTGGACGCTAGCCTAGGCGGATTAGGGTCGGTGTTACATCAAAAGTATCCCGAAGGGTTACGACCCGTGCCTACATCAGTCACAGCTTGACGGCCAGTGAGCAAAATTACCCGGTGCACAAGCTCGAGTTCCTTGCCCTGAAATGGGCCATCGTGGACAAACTGTATGATTATCTCTACGGGGTTTTGTTCGAGGTGCGTACAGACAACAATCCGCTCATCTATATCATGACTTCAGCTAAACTCGACGCGGCAGGACACTGCTGGCTAGCAGCCCTTTTAAACTACAACTTCACATTGAAATATAAACCGGGTCCCTTGAACATTGGGGCAGACGCCGTGTCTTGACGACCGGGGCTGGCTGACGACGACCAATGGGAAGAAATCCCAGGATCCGGGATGAGGGCCCTGTGTTGCACTGCCGCCATAGTCAATGATAAAGTGGCCTTCTCCGAATTAAGATTGGCCGACTCCCTAGGGTGCTCGTCCAAAGCCATCCCGGAAGCATATAGGGACCCCAGTGGTATGCACGTTACCCCTGACAAGATCATAGCCTGGAAGGATATGGTGCGCTATCAGGAACACGACCCGGTAGCGGGAGCCATCCGCTCTGCTATCTCAAAAAAACGGCCAGACCTCCTCAAACATGCCCCTGGCGATGTGGGAGGCATACTGATGTGGGAAGCCGATAAATTCGAAATACGGGACAATTTATTATACCGAGTTGTAGAGTACCATAACCACCCGAATAGGAGACAGCTAGTACTACCTACAGTAAAATGTTACAATATCTGGTGCTGCGGTCTCTACATGATGAACATGGCCATCTGGGTGTCGACAAGAGTTTTGGATTGGTGAGGGATCGGTTCTTCTGGCCAAAGATGAGAGAAGCCGTAGAGCATCACTGTCGGTGGTGTGTTCGGTGCATCCAACGGAAGACATTGCCCACCAGGGCCGCCCCAATGGGCCACTTGAAAAGCACTGGGCCCATGGACCTAGTATGCATGGACTTCCTATGCATTGAACTAGATAGCCGGGGCATCGGCAATGTGCTGGTCATCACTGACCATTACACGAGATATGCCCAGGCCTTCCCGACGAAAGACCAAAAAGCCATCACAGTTGCCAAGGTCCTCTGGGAAAAATACTTCATAATTATGGACTTCCTCAACAACTACATTATGATCAGGGCAGAGACTTTGAAAGCAAATTGATAAGAGAACTACTAAAAATCTTACACATTACTAAGTCCCGAACCACTCCCTACCATCCGGAAGGGGATGCATTGCCCGAACGGTTCAATCGCACGTTACTGGATATGCTGGGCACGTTGACAGGAGTGAAAAGGCTGAGTGGAGCCTCCATGTGGAAACATTAGTGCACACTTACAATTGAACTAGACACAATTCCACCGGATTTTCTCCATACTTTCTGATGTTTGGTCGAGAGGCTCGACTGCCCGTGGACATACGTCTGAGAGTCTCCACTGATGGAGTTCATAATACCACTCACTTCAAATATGTGCAGAGGTTACAAGAGAACCTGCAACGGGCCTATCTGCAGGCAGAAAGATCTACAGAGAAACTGAACGCAGGGAACAAGAGGCGTTACGATCACAAGGTTAAAAATAGAGACATTCAGCCGGGAGATGCAGTACTCCTTCGTAATCTGGGAGTACCTGGGAAACATAAGTTGGCTGACCAGTGGAGAGAAGGAGTGTATGAGGTAGCATCACAAATGCCTGGTCTTCCAGTTTATCGTATTAAGGACTCGGAGGGTCGGTGAAAGTATGGCACCAAAATAATTTACTGCCTATCCCACAAGTAGAGGAGGGGGAAGTGGAATGGCCTGCAACCTCATTGGATGGTGAAATGACACAGGGTGAGAATGGTCCTGAGACTGGCCACACAGTTCATCATGAAGACCCCCAAGAGGGAACCTCTCAAAGGGGCCCTCAACAGCGAGCATCTCCCGGTGGAGCTACGGGTAAAGGGCTCAGGGAGCACACGCCCAATGGGGTGGCTCCAGAAAGTTCTACATTGGACCCGCAGACTCCATGTTTTGTACCGTGTAATGAGCATATAGAGACTATAATCCCCACAAGGGAAGAAGCTGAACCTCAAGACCAAGATAGTAATTCTCCTGAGGAAGTGATTGAAGAGCAGTTAAGGCGAAGTCAAAGAAATGGGCAACCTCCAATGAAGATGACCTATGATCAGTTCGGGGCACCCAACTATGAGGCTCAGCAGTGGGCTCGCAACCGAGTAAAGTCAGTAATCGTGATGTTCAGTGAGATGTACAATCTTATTTAGAGTGTGGAGGATGTCGTATGTTATGCATTTTTCATTATATAAACGTTGTACCAGTTCAAAGGTATCGTCCAAGCGGGGACGATGGAATCCACAGGGGGGAGGATGTAGCCGGTCTCCCCTCGCCAGCATTTATTGTTGTCGGGTGGGAGGGTTTCAGCAGGGTAGGGAACGCTCCGGTATATCGGAGGTTCCGCGTAATTGGGCGCTGCCATGTTGGGAGTTGGCGCAGGCGCAGAAGAGGTGGAGCAGGAGGTTGCGCATGTGCGGGCATAGCAGCCAAGGCCCCCGAAGGAGAAGTAGCTCTCATAGGGTGGAGGATAGGGAACTACGAGTCGCATCAGCCCCGCAGGACCCCGTGACGCCCGAGGACCAATCGGGTGGTAGGAAGGCAGAAAGGAAGGGGGATATAGGGGTCGAGGGGTGCGCACGTTGCTCAGAGCTAGCGGGAGGAGGAAGGAGACAGAGCTCTGGTGTAGGGAGGCACTCAGCCCCTACCTAGGCCTTATACCCCAGGCCCAGTTAAGCCCTGAGTCCCCGTAGTGTGAAGCAGAGATAGGGACTGGCCCTAGACAGGTTCCGGTTCCCTTACTGTGCCGTTCAGTATCACTTAAAGAGACAGTGTGTAGCTAGCAGCAGGTCTGGGCTCAGACCCTGCTATTGTTGCTGTAGTTCGTCTGAGTAGGATCGCCCCGGATGCCTATTGCTTGAGACACCTAGCATCTGACCCTTTGTGAAGATCCTAGGCAGGCCCGGGTCCTGGAGTGCCCGGCAGGTAATCAACAAGTGCACCAACTATATCACCATTCATACAGGACATAGTGGCTGCGCAGTCACACATACATATCTCACTTGAGGGTGGGGGACATATTGTGTGGGGTTACTGGACACGGGGTGGGATCACCCGGTAGAGATGGAGGTAGAATCCTGCGAGACGCAGTAGTTAGTGTCTCCTCTAGGAAGGGACACCTGTTGATATATGAAGCTTGTGTTTGCTATAGTAAAGTCATTCGTTTGTTTTATATGCTGTGTGTGTGTGAAGTATATACAATTGTCCTGCGAGGAACCACTCCCCTTCTGGTGGGAGCAATCGCAGGTGGAGGCGCTGCACTTGTACGAGGTTATTCATATTGTCATACGTGCCCCAGGCTCTCCGTGGCGGAGGCTTAGGCCCTGTGAGCCTACGGGTAATACAGCATATGATAGCGGTCTGTGTACACTAGGAAACAGGGCTACAATGGCCTATCGTATTAACACAGTGGGGGGTCCCTGCAGTCCCATTCAAACTGAATGAGACTGCAGGGACCCCCGCTGTATTAATCCAATGGCCATTAAGAATCTCACAGAAATGTTGAGGCATTTTAAGGCATTTACTGTGAGACTGCCCCAGAATTTCCCAGGCAAGAGATCTAATACTGGTGGCTGCATCTGTACACTAAACTATCCTAAATAAGGGCAAATAATGTGACGTTACCTATAATAGTAACAGACGTTAGTTTCCCCGAGATTAACACAGAGCTACAAAACATATTATATACAAAATCAATGTCCATTGTATATTGCATTAGCATAGTGTTTTTAACATCCCATTATTGTAGCGCCACACTACCAATAACGTGATGTAAAGTATGTTTTAGCAACCAGAACCGGGAGGAGGGAGGAGAGAGGAGAGAGGAGGGAGCAGGGAGGAAGAAGGAGGAAGGAGGGAGGAGGGAGGAGGAAGGAGGGAGGAGGGAGGAGGGTCTCAATTTAGGAATGTCTCCAGTTGTATATGTATCCCCTCAAATACATTAGCGATACATGCCTGTGATGAAAAAGAATCACTCACACCTGAGGCAATCAGCTCGGAGATATGCTAATGTCTATGCTAAGTATATTTAAATAAATACTATCCCACACTTCGTAAAAGGATTTCCATACCAACTATATAGAGTTGATATGCTTAAGGCACTAACCTAATGCCTAAAGGAATGGTGTATGACCCAGCAGAACTAGAACCCACAATTGCTACTTTTCTAAGCTGCACCTCTAGCTCTAGTAGTTTGAGCTAAACCAGCTGATGGCTAGTAGTGCACCACTATCTACTACTAGCATACCTCTAAGGGATATCTATTTTTTTTTATTGTAACCTTGAAATGACTTCAATAACTAGTAATAATATGTACTGAGGGATATGAGTTACTGAGGCCAGATGAGATTAAATAAAACACATGTGTTCTGGCACACTCAAGTGAAAACAAGGTGAAACACAGCAAATAAAAAAGGTGCAGAGAGAAAGTAAAATAATAAAGTGACCTGGTGACTTGAGTTAGTAGATCTTCTAATCTTATAAAGGATAAAGACAGTGGGCCAAATTTACTAAGCAGTGTTCTGCCATAATGCACCTTTGGTGCTGAAATATATTACAGCCTATTCAAATACATGGACTGTAAGGTGTCGTCCTGCACCAGAAGGTGCCCCATGGCCTAAGATTGTTTATTAGATACAGTGTGCTTTTCTATCCCAAAAGAGGGTAAAGTGCTCTGTACAGGTATTAGCACTAAATGAGAAGTAGAGCTAAAAACTATGTATACTGTAACAGTGGTGCCATCCATCAGCTGGTTTAGCTCACACTGCTAGTGCTGTTGTCCTGATCCTACATAACAGAGGTTGTGTGGGTTCAACTTCTGATACTGTTGTGTCTGACACCATACCCAATTTCTCATAAGGTGCCTTAGACTGGACAACCCAATAACACTTTGTGGGCTGTGGGAAGCCAGTGGAATCACTTCCTGCAATTTGTAGAGTTTTATTTCTTTTAAAATAAAGGATTTCAATTCATTATGTCGAGCACTCTGGCAGATGGCAGAGTGAATATTTTTGTCTCTGTTCTGTTTTACCATAACCCCCATTGTGCATATCCATCATGTAGCACCCAAATGAGTGCTCATACCTGAAGTACAGTAGTTCCCTTCCCCTGGCTTCCTTTAAAAGTTCACAACTTCCACTTCCTGGTTGACAATTTAATGTTCCTTGTTGAGCACCTGTGAGATACGCCAATAGCTAAATTAGCCACGTGTGAGCAGTGAGCGGATTTTTAACAATCTAGAAACAGATTTCGGATTCAAAATGAAATCCAAGTTTGTATACAGTAGAGGCAACGTTTATTCTAACATTTGCCGTAAACTAGCCGGGTTACATTCTGGGTATGTGCTGGGTATGTGCTGGGTATGTTCTGGGCTAGTTTGAGGCACGTTTAAGGCATTTCTGCATTGACTAACGACCCATAGGATTAACACAGCAGGGATCCCTGGCATTCCAATTCAGTTTGAATGGGACTGCCAGGGACCCCCGCTGTTAATCTGATAGGCCATTAATCAATGCAGAAATGCTGGGGCTAGTTTAAGGAAAGTTTAAGGCATGTATTCAGAATGTACCTGGGTGTTTCCTGTTTTTTGGGGGGAATTGCCACTGGTTTTTGTTCGAATAAGAGTTGCCTCTACTGTACTTAAATAGTAATCCGTATTGTATAAAAAGAGGGAATTGAATGAATCCACCCATTTTTAGTACCCAATCCGCAGACGGATTTTGGTGGGGGGACGGATTTGGTCTAAACAATCCACGAAAATCTGGGAAACAAATTTGGACTAGTTTGTCCATCTCTACTCTCCACATGAATAGATAAATATTTTTGTGGTTCTAACGTCAAGTTTAAGTATGACTTAAAAAACATAATGTTAGGTCCCTGCATTAACTTTAACAGACCTTAATGGATATGTGATGCTAGGGTAAAATGCCTCTTTGTATAGATGCAGCGGCCATTATTCCATAATTTCTCTATGCCGTTTCCATAAAATCTGCTGTATTCCACGCGGCATCTACTCATTAATCTTGCATGATGGCTGTCAATCACACGCCTGTTTCCCGTTGTTGATTTCCGTGGTTACTGTTATTGTGATTTGTTTGGGTGCATTTCTGCATTTCTGCCAGATGCAAAGTGAATCATTTTGCACAGGGCAACTAGTGAATTGTATGTAGTCAATTTGCAGGTGTTTAAAAACTAGATAAAAAGAGTGGCCGCTACAGTCATCCATTGTAAATTGACCTTGGTCACTGAAGACGTTATCAAATTTAAGCATTTCATAATTAAAATCTCCACAGTATACACAATGCTTGTCCCGTTATTCTACTGTACATGGCTATCCCTGCACTTGGTGAAAATGACATCATGTGAAGTCCTTAACCCAAACCACAATGTAGTTATGCATTTCACATGCAGTATTTTTTGCAATTAATGCTGGAATAGATAAGAAGGCGACTTTAGCAGAGATATACGACTATATATATATATATGAATTCTTCAAATTTTCACTGAACCAACGTGGCTGGAAGCATATGATAAGGTGAACATTAACTAATGAGGATTGCTTTTTTTGCACATCCCTTCCTCCGGGAGATACCTGTACAAGAGGATGTTGGTCTGTGCTACCAGCTTTTGCCGGTATGCTTGCTCATGGCGACTTCAAAAGAAAAAATGTCGGGTTCATCCATTTAAGATTCGTACAGTACGTACTGTATTTCCTGACCCTGCAGTGTACACGTACCAACACTGGCTTCCCAATACTATTGCAATAACGGGACGACCGTGACTGAAAACCTGGTAAACCGCAATCCTTGCTACCTGGCCCTGCCTGATTACCAGCTTCAGTAGGCACCTGTCAGCTATAATGCTGATTACATGAGTGATCCTGGCTTTTACGCACAATGCTGTACACCCCTGACATTGGGTCATCTCCACCCGGTTGGCAAGGTATATAATGAAGATAAATATAATGCAGACTACATGAGTGACCCCAGCTTGAACTCACAATACACCTCTGACATTGGGTCATCTCCACCCGTTTGGCAAAGTTTATAATGAAGGTAAATAAAAAGTATTAACTTTCATTCCCCTGGGGGGTTATAGAGGTCCCTCGCTCTCACCCAGGCATTTAAATTAAATGCCATGGGATCGCGCAAAGCCTCCATAATACACTTACAGTACCTTCCCTTCCAGCAACACGTCATCATGGTAACCCTGCATGAAATTACCATGGCAATGTGACATGACCCAGCGCATCATTTGATGCCGGGGCCGAGCAGGGGGTGGTGGCACAAGGGGACGAGGAGAACAGCCTTGTATAGTGTATTGTATGCCTGCCATAGCCCGTCAATGCTTGTACACATATGCGCACTAGAGCGTGACTTGACGCATGGGCATAACCATAATTTATAGCATTATTTTTTTTTCCAGAAAAGAAACTTTAAAATCGAGCCTCAAAAGATAAGGATGAAGTTCGATGGAACTATAATATTGCTTTTTAAAACGTTGCCTTTTTACTTTTATACAGTCAGTATTACCAGCGTCACGCTTTTAAATCTTTGCCACGGTACAGTATTATTTTGGACACCACACTATGCACTGTGATTCAATTACATGTCATAACCTATAATTAAATGTCATACCGAGATGTTTATTGATTTTATTCCACTGCATGGTTAATGGAAAACATTAAGTGATGCTTTTTTTCATATTTAATCAATTTTAAGATTTAGAAAATAACTACATTTGCCAACAGTTCAAACAGTTGTTTTTGAATCCTTCATGATCATCCGTGCAGTACTGTAAGATAGCCCAATTGAGTTGCATCTCACCTCCACCCCCATAAAGCAAAGGCACGGGACTAGCTATCAACACCTCCCCCAGGCTATGAGAAATTACCTGTAATAGAGAAAGTCTAAGACGGTTTCATGATTTGCCTGCTGGTATAGAAATGTACATTTCCTGGTTCCTCATGCATGCGCATTGTGAACTAGTGTACAATAGAAAGCCTTCACTGCCAATCGAACTCACTGTAGAAATCCAACGGGAAAAAAAAATTAAAGTAACATTTTTTTTGTGAGCTGTAAACAAAACCGTATGCGATGCATTTTTTTTAAATATTTCATCAATTATTAAATTTATAAAATTACTACCGTTTTATTTCTCTATGAGGTGGCATGCAGTACGTTCATTTTTTTGGGAGGAGGGTAGAAATTCTATTCAATTCCTTTGGTAGGGTTGGTCATCTTTCACCAAGATGAAACATTTTAGTTGCCCCCCCCCCACAAAGCCAAGCAAAAGGCATTTGACTCGTTATCAACACCTCCCCTGGCAAATCCAGGACATTCACACAGAAAGACACATTACTGTACATACTGTATGCTTCGGGTCTTGGCTGAACAATTACTTTTCCCGCTTTCACACCCATGACCTGCACTGTAATTTGGCAAGGATGACTTCACTGCCAATGTGAATTTCAAGTCAAGTAATAAAAAAAAAGTCATATCCTTTTTTTTCTTCGAGAAGAAGGGATTAATAAATGAGTGATTCGAAGAAACACATTATGTAATGCTTTTTTAAAATATTTAATCAATTTCAACTTTGTTCGAATCACAACATTATTAGTTTAGCAATGAGGTTGCTTTTTACAGTATAATTGGGCTTTGCATGTGTAATTTATTCGGCAAGAAACCCCAAAAAACTTTAAAAATATATATTAATTTTGTGGGGGGGGGGGCAATTCGATTCAATACCTTCAACTTTGGGTAGGCTTGATCTGCTTATCAAAAAACACAAAAATAGGAGCGCATAGAAAGAAAGCCAGAAAACCGAAATTAGTACACAAATCTTTATCAAAGTAAAACAAAGAATGACACATATAAAATATCACATAAAATGTAGATTACTGATTTTGAGACACAGACCCAAAATCTTGCCACTAGATTTATTGATAAAGGTTATGACGGACAACTTATCAATGAATCTATTAGGAAGAGTAGAAAAATCTTTAGAACAGATTTGCTAATTCCTAAAAATAAAAAAACTAGCTTATAGAGAAATGTTCACAATGATACGCCCATATTTATAACTGAGTTCTGCAAACAAGAAAGTAAAGAAAGAGGGATCCTTAAAAAACATTGGGATATCCTTAAAATGGTATCCCATTTTAGGAAATACAGTGGTGGCCGCCTTTAGCCTCGTGCGGCCGTTTCAGCTAAACTCTGAAAACCGCAGGCAGATGCAGTGTTTGATGTGGCATGTTCCGGTATTTAAAGCCGCGGCCGCGTGTATTGTATTAGCACTGTCTCGGCTTGAATGCGGCATGAATGCGGTGAAGTGTGTGGCATTCGAAAAAAATACCCAAACAAAATCGGAGATGTTGGAGAATAAAAGGGGCCGTGACAGTACATTACCGCCTAATCCTAAAATAGCGGTAAGGAAGGCCAGGAACATTAAAAATCGTTTGGCGCCTAGTTTTTTGAAAAAGGCGGATACCAATGCATCTCTTACTGGTAACTTTCTTGCTAAACCGATTGGGAACTACACATGTGGCAGATGTGTGGTTTGCAAATATATGAGAAAAGATAAGACGATCTGTGATAATAAAAGTGACAACAACTTTGCTGTTAATCAGTTTATTAATCGTTTAACCACATTTGTTATTTATGTAATAGATTGCCCTTGCCAACTTTTGTATGTTGGAAAAACGAACAGACCTCTGAAAGTGCGTATTTGTGAGCACATTAATGGAATAAAAAATGCTCAATCTAATCTGGACAAGGGTAAAACCATTCATAATTTAGCCCAGCATTTCTTAACATTTCATGATGGCAAAGTGGATATGTTTCACTTTCGACGTCTAGAGGTCATCCCTAGAGATCCCAGGAGAGGGGACAGGGATAACCATCTTCTCCATGGGGAACAATATTGGATTTATACCCTAGGTAGTAAATCACCCGGAGGGCATAATGAGCTGGCTCCATTTTTGAAGTAATATATGGTTCCCATCTCACCCTCTGTATTTTAATGGTTACTTTTTCATTTTTTCATCTTTTATTATACCCCTCTTCTAACTATCTCTATGGGGGTATTTATTATGACCCTGAATAATATGTGAATTATACACTATGTGTCAAATATTATGTATCAATATGTACTACTTTTGTGGAAGTTGATGAAACATTATGTATATTTCCATTCAAGTTTAATATGTTATATTGGTTTTATAATGTTTTTTATCATGAGTTTTTTTATTCCAATATTCTCTGTTATGATTTTGATTTTTTATAATAATTTTTGAAGATAGTATTCATGTTATGTTCATAATTATTTGTATCTCGGAAAGTATTTACATATGCATCTTATATATGTTTATTCTTTTGTTGATTGTATTCTGTATTTGCATTTATGTTTTAACTTATTTTTGTATTTTGGATTCTATATACAGTATATATATATATTTTATATATTTTTCCTATATCCATTTGTTTTTATATCTATATATATATATATATCTATATATATATATATATATATATATAGATATATATATATATATATATATATAGATAGATAGATATATATATATATATATATATATCTATATATATATATATATATATATAGATATATATATATATATATATCTATATCAAAACAAAACAAAAAATATTTGAAGGAGCGCCTATTTAAAACAACCTCCTAAATGTGAGTACGTCTAACTAACTGTGATTGCACAACCAATGGGGTGGCCAAGGAAGGTAAATGATAAAAATAAACCTATGTCACTTTAAGATAATACATAAAAACCAAAAGTGTAACTTTAATAAAAAATATAGAAAAAATAAAAAAACTCAAGGTAATGTAAAAATTGAAATCAATGGATAAGTCCATAAAAACCTTAAAAAACCTTAAAAAACACAGAGTCCCGTTCCAGATGAATGCAACCAGGTATTAGGCAGCCCGTTTGTAAGGGATCACAACTCCCTATAGATACCTATGGAAGAAAAGAAAAGAAAAAACAGGCGCACACCTAGTGCATTAAAGTATAACAATTCAGTTTATGGAACAATAAAAACAGACAAATGCCCACTCACAAGTGTACACGGTATTCAAGCAGTTATGAGATAGGCCCTCATAAGCCAATGTTAGCGTCCGAATCAGCAATGGTGTCCTCTCCTGCACACAAGCCGCATGGTCTACTTCTACCGGAAGTGACGTCCACCCGGTCGGGTGCCCCACAAAGGAAGTCCCTCTGGGAACCAGGACATTCAGCTACCTGCTTCTGGTTGCTGCACCACCAGGGGAAACGGAGAGGGATCCGGACTTCTGTTTAGCTTTGCCTCTCTCTGCCTGCGTTAGTCTCAGCCCGTAGCGAAAGTCTCCGTGGGACAGTGTTTCCTCTGCCTCGGGCGTGGAAGAAGAATGTGAGTAATAAAAGCAGAAAGAGAAATGTTTTTTTATATATTTTCTTCTCAAAGTACGGTAGTACATTAATTGCTTGGGCCTAAAATAATTGAAAAGATAACAAGTAAAGAAAAAAATGCTTTTTGATAAGTAAGAAGTTTTGATTAATACAGTAATTGCAGAAAGAAACAAAAAATACTTACTGTGTTGTGACTGGAGGACGCCGCTTTACACTTTAACCAGCTTTTGATCTGTAAACTTCTGTGTCATCTCTTGTACATGTCCTGTATCCTAATGCTGTGATCTTTTGAAATAACTTTCTTCGGTATCGCTGCTTTATAAAATATATCAAGCACAGAAGAATGTATAATCAATGTGTATTTTATGGATATACAATGTGCATTGAATCAGCAGGACTGATGGTGTATTTACTGTATAATGTAATGCACCTCGCTCGACAGGTTAAGTAATTAATACAGTACGCCAACTTTTAACACCTACAGCTCATGCCCATACTCACTAAAAATTCAAATAAGGACACAGTGCATAAAAGGTGACACATAATGCATAGCCTCCCACATGCTGATCTCTATCTGAACGAGCTCTTGAACAGATACTGTATTGTGCATTCTTCCATCTGCTTCCATGGATCAACCCTGATTCTACAGACGCAGGAAATTGCTTTCTTCTGCTGTGCTGACCACTAGAAAGCAAAAGTCGGAAGCTGTTTTAAAGCCAAAGCCAAAGTTGCCTAGAGAAAAGATTCTGAAGTTTCTGAAGGCTCCAAAGGCAAATAACCCTGACCCTTATTATGTGAAGAAGAAGAAAATGGCCCAAACCAACAGTGATAAAGTTTTTTGGACGAACACCAGAAGTGCCCCTGCACCCACCGAAGCCAAATCAGACATCCCAGACTTTTCACTGCCATCACTGACCACTACAGATTCCAAAACATCTGCCCGTTCTGACCCTTTGTTCTCTGATGCTCGTTCAGAAACACCCAGCTCACCTGCTCCAGCTCCCATCCACACCGATGCTCGTCCGCAAACCCCCAGCTCAACTTCTCCTGCACCCAGCAACGCCAATGTTCGTCCAAAAGCATCAATTCTCACCTGCTCCAGCACACAGCCATGCAGATGTTTGTCTGGGTGACAACAGCACTCCTTGCACCAGATACAGCTGAGTTGCCCGCATGCTGGATGTTTTCAGTGGTATTGAAATCACTGACAACTCAACAGAGGAATGCAGAGACCGAATGGAGGCCAAGATGGATCGTCTTTTGGAGATGGAGAATTTGGATAGGTGCATGGGTGTTCATCTGGATAAGATTGAGAGGAACATCGCGGGGCACTATTCTTTGCTTCGAGTCCCTGCCTCTGTAAATCCGACATAGGAGCAGGAGGGTGGCCTGGAGATGCATTATTCTCCCATGGAGGAACTGCATTCCAACCCCCCGTGCACCCTCTCAATACCTGGATTAGACCTTCACGGTGCCAGCAACAAGCACACCACAGGCCCCCCCATGCTCACCCCCTCCATCTCCAGAATACACGTATACCCTTTTGTTGGAGGAGATGACAACCTGGTAAGAGCTAGGCCACGACAGGAGGAAAGCATCCTCCCTGACTATCTGCCCCCGCCCAGTGCCAGAAGTACACCCGCTCCAGCACACAGGATTGTACAGCTCCCAGACATCAGGAAGCCACGCACCCTTTTTTGGCGAAACGCGTAGAGTGGTAGCCGCCCTGAGAGGAGAGAGGAGAGATTTACATACAGATACTCACATAACCGCGACCGGAAGTGACGTATCGGGACGGAGCGGAAGTGACGCATCGGCGTGCAAGTGAGGCAGAATCATCCACCCGAGAGGCAGCATCCAAGTGGAGAACTTCACAGTGCCTGCGGGCAGCTGATAATGGAAGCTGATCGGCCCATATGAGAGGGAGCCCACGAGGGGAGAGAGGCCTGGAAGAAAGCGTCCACCGCTGGAGGTGCAGAGTCCCAGAGAGTGGTGGTCCACACCAAGTCACACCGGAGGAGGCGGGTGAGCCTGAAGCTTATAAAACTCTTCTCTCCTTGATCATAATGATTGTGATACATGCTTGAATTACTTGTTTTTATTGTAAGTGTTCATTTTTTAAACCCTATAAAGTCGAGTTTTTTATATTGTACTGGTCTGCACTATGGTTATCATTTCTTTTACATACACATTGCTGCGGAGCTGAGAGTTGGAGACCCCATTACCTGGTGGAAAAATCCTTCTAGCAGAGACCATTGTGTGTCAAAACCGCTTGATTTTGACTTACATCTTGTAAGTAGGCATCACTTACGAGCCAAGACAGAAAGCAGAATTTACACACCAATTTTTATTGTCTGCACTTAGATTGTTTTCTTGTTTTTTTGTTCTATTTCCCTCCATGCTCCCCCTGGATTACAACTGAAGAGCTAGGACAACAGGAGGAAAGCATCCTCCCTGACTATCTGCCCCCGCCCAGTGCCAGAAGTACACCCACTCCAGCACACAGCTCCCAGACATCAGGCTGAGAGACCTGCCCCAGAGTGTCCGGGATAAATACAAGATCAGATGTGGTGGTCTACCACAGAAATATGCCCAATTCATCTTTAAAACCCATATCAGTTTTGAGCTGTACAGCGAGTGGACACAAAATGTCAATTATGAAAGCAATAAATAGAAGAAGGCTCTTACAGCAAATTTAAGGAGAACAATTATGGAGGAAGTGAAGTTGTATTTTAAAGCTACAAGTCTCCTTCTGAAAACCGTGAGACAGCATCAATTGCCTTTAGAGGCATACAAGGGCTCTTCCCTGGAGGTACGTCGACTTGTTTGATGACTACTAATTATAAATGTATTTACAAATAAAGATGTGCCGCCAATGTTTTTAATCTAAAAAAAAAAAAGTTGATTTTTTTGTATAATTTCATTGTTTAATGCTTATTTTCTATTTTGCATTTCTGGAGCTGGGAAAAGACAACGTGCAGGAAACCCCCGTCCCCATTGGTGCAAGAATCTCTCCCTGCAATTCTGCCAGGTAAGACACAGTGCTCAGATCTGTGCATTCCATGTCCCTTCCCTCAAAACCTAATGTACTATACTGTAAACCTCTAGTCCTATTGTAAAGTGCTGTAGCCCAGGCCATGCATGGTTTGTCTCCTCCAACAACCCCCCCCCCCCAAAAAAAAAGCAGAAGATTCAAGGCACTGTAGTCATAATGTACTGTTCCCCATGTCATTCCCTTTCTCCCCAAACACCCCAAAAATATGGATTGAATTATGTACAGTGCGATTGTCAATATATAATATTGTATCTTTCTTTACAGACCAAGATGTCCAAGAAGCACCATCCATTGTGAAGGATAAAAAGACAAGATTGTAAATTTGGAAGAAGAGGCGACGTTGTATTTTTGTATTATGTATTTTTCCTTTGTTATCCTGAAAAAATAAAAAAAATTCATTCTTTACATATACTTTTTGGTGTTCATGTTTTACTGTTTAGATACTTACTACGTCTGGAAAAAATAAGAACGCAAGTCAACAAAGAAACCAAGACTTAAAGAGAAGCCTGTGAGAGATGTTGTCAGAAGTGATTCGGATGGCCACTACTCGGCTGAATGACAGAGGAATCCAAGCCCATCTCCTTTTTTAGGACAACGCCAGGCCATAGGAGGTTCAAAAAACTCAGGTGGGGGAAAAGGCCTAGCAAGAGATCACCCAATATTACACTCACAGACCAGGACATGAGTATGAACCCTTTGGAGATGAATCTGTCGAAACACCAATTGTCTAATATGGAGTTATCAGTCCTATCTAAAGGACCATCCTATGTTCCTACTGTTAGCTATGATAATTTTAATGTAGAAGTTGATTTTTTTAAATGTGAAAGACACTTGAATATAAATTCTTTATTTTCTTCCAGAGCATCAAATGTGGCACAGCAGATGACTACCACATCTACACCTGATATTGAGAATACTATAAGGCTAATGTAAGTTGAGATCCACCTTCATACCCCTTATTAGAAACCAATCAGTGAGTACTTATATCCATTTAGTTAAAGCGGATTTGACTAAATATGCCAAACGGAACACTAGAGGTACATATAACATGAGCTTCCATGAAAAAGCTGCACTTAAATCACTGACAGAGAATAAGAATATTATTGTCAAAAGAGCAGACAAAGGGGGAGCACTTGTCATCCAATATTATGTTGAGTACATGGAGGAGGCATTACGCCAACTTTCTGATAACAGTTACATTAAACTTTCTAGGGACCCTACACATGAATATATTTATTACAATGGGCCTTAATAACCGTAGGTTATCAGAGAAGGAGACTGAATTCCTGTACATGGAACACCCTAAGTGTCAGGTATATTACATGCTACCGAAAATTCACAAAAGCATGATCAAACCTCCTGGACGACCAATTATTGCTGCCACATATTCCCTCAATCAGCCATTGGCGAATTATGTGGATACAATCTTACAGCCAGTGGTTTATACTGTAACCTCTTACACAAGGGATACCTCAGATTTTCTAACTAAAGTAAGAGCTGCTCCTAGGTCCAATGCTAATCTCATTATGGTTACCATGGAGTAGCTTCTTTGTATACTATCAAACCACACGATGAAGGTCTTGAGGTGGTCAAGGCGGCATTAATATCACATTATGCAGACTCTGTTCCCACTGAGTATTTTATGCTTCTCTTACATTGTATACTATATAAGAACTATTTTAAATTTGAGCAGCAGTATTATTTGCAGATAAAGGGAACTGCTATGGGTAGCAATGTGGCTCTGGCGTATGCTAACCTATACATGGGTCATTTCGAAAGATACTATATCTATGCATCGGTACATTATACACATGTACTTTGCTACTACCGGTACATGGATGATATTTTCATTTTATGGCAAGGTACAGAGGAACAATTAATAACCTTTTTTGATTACCTTAATCATTTATCTACTCCGGTACGTTTCACCAATAACTGGAGCACTACACATTGTATATCCTTTTTGGATGTGATGGTTAGTCAAGAACATGGAGTTATCCACACAGATATCTATAGGAAATCTATTGATAGGAACTCTGTACCTAGGGCTGATAGCCATCATTTGCCTGCCCTGGTCAAAGCTCTTCCTTATTCACAAAAGGTAAGGATCTCAAGAATTATAGATAGACCGGAATGATTGGGTCCTGCAATGTTAGATTTAAAGAACGCTTTATGGCCAGAGTCTATACGTCTTCCTCACTTGAAGAGGCGTTTAAACGGGAAGTACCATCTACTTGACATAAGAAAAGCTCCACCAATAGGATTATATTTTCCACTACGTATAATAGAGATACTGTAGTAGCTTCTTGAAATTTACAATAAATAAACACTGGCATATCTTGCAACAATAACAAATTTTGTCTGAGATATGTAGAGATCCGCCCATGTTAGCATTAATATGTGGGAGAAATATATCAGACACACTAATTAAATCAGATGGCAGAAGATTTTATTAAACATCACATTTTTTAAGTCAGGTTAAACTGATAATTTCAGGTGTTGCACTTGCTCTATATGCAATAGTCAAGGTACTGGGGATAGGTTCTGCCATCCTTGTACTGGTGAGAGCATTAAGATTAAACACAGGATTACCTGTAGGTCCGCACATGCAGTGTATTTTATCTGATGTCTGTGTGGGTCACTCTATGTTGTCAAAACAACTAGGGTGTTGAAACAACGTTTCATTAGCACAAAAGTGTTATTAAAAAGGGCACCGACCCTACGCTATTGGTGCAACATTTTGTTCAGAATAAACATCCTATATCTGCCATGAGAGTTATGGGTATTGAAACTGTACCACTACTAAAGGGAGCCGTAGATAGAGATACTGCACTTTTGAGGAGGGAAGCATATTGGATATTTCAACTAAGGACAAGTACTGGAGGTGGACTCAATGAACAATTGAACTGTCATGGAACAAGTAAACCCATTTC
>NC_134486.1:294230593-294275593 GCF_040206685.1 Ascaphus truei
TGCATGTTGTGTCCCCCATGACCACAGTTTGCCAAATGGTATTTTGCCACTGCTAAAGTACTTAGCAGGAACGATAGGCAGTGCTAGTGTATCTTTAATCAAAATTCAATGCACAATATTCTGAGGCTATTGTTACAGTAATGCATGTTTTGTACGGTTCAGGTGTGATGTGATGTGTAAAATAGCCCATCCCTCATTCCCATGCACTCTTTTTAACAAAAACTTCATATAACAGACACAGTCAGTCTTTATACATTTTTAAATATCTGTAATATTTATTAAAGTAAATTAGAGAAATAACAAAGACTTGGGAAAATAATACAATCTTCTTCCAATAATATAATCTTCTTCAATTAATATAATATTCTTTCAACATGCCTTGGCTGCCTCTTATAGAGTTTTCACCTGTAAGATATAGATGCATTCATTCATTAAACACTAGCTTGAGTGCTTAGCTTGGGTCACTTTCTCTTCTGTGTTCATTTCATTAAACACTATGCTGCTTTGAAGGAACACCGCTGTGCATGTGCGCTTAAAGTATACTGAATAGAACATGTATGTGTTCCTTTGCATTTGTGTGAATGCGTGTTACAGGTATATGCCACTTGAATGTAATGCGTACATTACCTTAATTATCTAATAGTGATGTTCTGTCTCACTTGATGTGGTTTCCACATGGACAAGGAGGATGACTAACTTTCATAATGTGGACAACAAGGATAAAACAATGTAATTTTATTTTTAATTTGCATGTGTTAAAAAAAATAATGTTTTTCAACATTAAGTTTGCAGTCACTGATTATTCCAACAAACAGTCATCAGATGCTGTTAAAAGACCACTGATAGTGTCTTTAACACTCTTGAATTATGCAGTAGTGTATTTATACTGCTTTCCAAGTTCATCTAAATATATCTGTATATAACTTTATTAATCTGCCAAAATTTCTTCTTAAAAATGGTTTTCACATACAACCTCAGAAGTTACAGCCATGTGGAGCACTCAATAGCCATAAAATAAAGTGTTAATAAAGCTTTTGGAACTGCACCATGGAGATTACTTTAACAAGGCTTTGGTTAGAATTGTGGTAGTTTGGACAGGGTGGCGTAAAGATATTTAAAAAAAAATTGTAATCAAGAATGTTATTAACTGTATTATGACCACTGAATGACAACAGTCAAACAGAGATTAATTCTTGAGTTATGTACAATGGAGAACAATAACAACAAGTAAGGTAAAATATTGATTAAATGGAGCCTCCTTTTAGAAGAAATATTCACTATCACAGCTTGTGTGTCTAGTTATTGACATAATGTTAAAATCACACACAGCTGTATAACGGGTAAATTGAGCTTCATAAAATTATAAAAAGAATGGTGCTGTTGATTTGCTTTGACCAAATATGCTAATTTCAGTTTATCAAAGTAGAAGTAAATTTTTTCATTGCACGAGTAAGAGTAATAAAGTTTATTTTTGAATAGATATGTAAAATAGGCCATTTATAGTTTCAACTTCATATGATGAACAAGTAAAGTAAATACTATAAAAAAGTTAGCTACTCCCCTAATGCCAATCCAGCAAACAGGTTAAAGCAATCAGAATCAGAAACACAGAAGCTTGAGCAAGAGGCTTGGATGTGATCTAAAGCCTTAAGACAGTCCACATTTGTCTTTTATTCGACATGTGCATCAATATATTTAGATGAAATTTATCAAATTGAACCTCAATTGCATATATCAACTCCCACTGTAAACCATCATACAATAAAGGAGGGAGGGAGGGGGCAGGGGGGGAGTTAGGGATTGAGGGGGGGGAGGGGAGAGGGGTGGGGGAGGGAGTAGGGGAGGGGGGGGGGGAGAGGGGTGGGGGGGAGAGGGGGGAGAGGGGGGGGGGGGGAGAGGGGGGATAGGGGTGGGGGGAGGGAGGGGGAGAGGGGTGGGGGGAGGGAGGGGGGAGAGGGGTGTGGGGGGGGAGGGAGGGGGGTATGAGGGGTAGGGGAGGGAGGATGGGAGAGGGGGTGGGGGAGGGAGGGGGGGAGAGGGGTAGGAGAGGGGGGAGAGGGGTGGGGGGAGGGAGGGGGGGAGAGGGGTGGGGGAGGGGAGAACAGGATACAGACCCACAGGGCAGAGGTAGGGAGTAGTACACCGACCTTGGCCTGGGATGCAAGGGTAGTCGGGACCAGTTCCTGGAGTCAAGGCAGGCGTCAGGCAGGGATAGTCATGTCCAATTCTGGGGTCAAGGCAGGCGACAGGCAATACAGAGGCAAAAAGCTGAGCTCAGACAGAATAAAGTCCCAGAGCAACTGCCTGCTATTTAAAGGCCAGAGGCAGCTGCTGACAATGAGAGCCAAAGAGAGGCTGATTTCCTGTAAGGAACGGAGGGCAGGAATTGTCAGGATACTTGATGGCCATGTTAGCTTCAGAGAGGATAAGATCACTTCCTGTCAGCAGCCATCTTGGATATTCAGACAGATCCCTTTTAATAGACAACCTACTGTAGAAGACTAAACATAATTCAGTATTATGAGTCACCTACAGTAAATCACCAATTTAGATAGTCAATCCCAGTGCAAACACTTTACTGTACTGTACATACGCATTATACAAAATTAAGATATTGAGATGCATACAGAACTTATTTACCATATAACATTACAATAAAAACTACAACATACTAAATCCATGCAGTATTACTTTACTGATATAATTGAACAACATTGGTCTGACACCCTATAAACCTACATGCAATGGTTATTCTTGACAGACTAACCTTGTTGCATGTCCTTAGTGTCATTCACCCGTCCAGAGATGACCAGCCAATTCCATTTATCATTATAATTAGGCGGCATGTTGCCAGTCCAATCATGCTCAATTACTTAAGGCCTCATTAGTGAAATACATTATGTAACATGCACATCTTTCAATAAGCAAGGTCAGATTAAAAAAAATACAGTAAGTAAAAAAAAGTAGCAAGCCAGAAAGTGCATTAGGCCTTACTAAGATACACCTGAATTCTGGAAAAGTGTTTGCTAATCTTGGAAGAACCCCCCAAGTTCACTTCTTGCTTGCCAGTCACTTTGTCAAAATTGCATATAAGATCCTTCCTTCTGAAATGCTTAAGTGTGTTAATTTTTAATGAATAAAATTCTTTATGCAAAATCTGAATGCTTTAAGTTTTAAATTGTACACATTGAGTACATTTATATAATGCCTAAGCTCCACAAATCCCCATTCCCTCCTCACATCCACACATACGGTACCATTTACTTATTGTAAACAGTATTATTAGTAGACAATTCTTATCTTTACTGTCTGTAAAAGAAAGAATACTAGGTAGAATTGTTATTAATCTGAAAATATGAGGCAGTTGTTTAAACAGATTAACAGGGGAGTGAAATTTGGCACACATTGCCAATATCTATAGATGCATGACCCTCCTGTATTTCTCTTACACTTTACCCCTTTCTCTTACCCCTCTCAAATTCACTCCCCCTCACTCTCTTCCCCACCCCTCTTCCTTCTCCCTCTATGTCTCACTCTTCCCTTCTCTGTGTCACTTCCCACTCCTCCCTACTTTCTAATAATTTTACCTGGGGGTGGGAGGGCATCTGCTCTTGAAAATTCCTGCGGTGTTTGGGGGACTTGAGACAAACAGGCAGAAGGCAAAAGTTTGACCCGACTTCCAGATGAACTCAATTTCTTGCATCAACCAGCTGGAAGCACATGGGGGTGGCTAGAGAGGGCCTACAGCTGAGGAAACTGGGGTCATGCAGCACCCAGAGGTGCCAGCACCCTGACATGAAAGTTGAGCCCAAATTTCGTGCAGCTAAACTTCTACCACTGGCTGGGGCCACAGGCTTAAGACACTTTTATCAGCTCTCCCCCATGTTGGCGACCCTGGATAGGTGAAAAATTAAGATGAATACACGGGACAAGATGGCATGAGGTCCTTCGAGAGATACAAATATTCAGCTATGCATAACTTTCCACATTACTTATTTTCCTCAAAGTGTTGTACTGTATTACAAATGTGTCTAAAATATAATGGATGTCCCACTTCGTGTAGTTCTTCTAGTAAAATGAAATCTTGTGTTAAGGATAAGTTGAAATGTAAAGTGAAATTAATTAGGTGGTATTTCAGTATATGCCTTCAGGTTATCACATTTTGTACAAAAAGAGCAAGTGTAATATGATTCGCTTAACACAGTTTTTGTTGCCAAATAAATGTACTGGAGGACAGCCAGCATTGAACACTAAATTGATTTACACCCTTGAGAAATGGGTTACTCCTGCCAGATCTAGGGTCATTAGCAGACATCAGGACAGCAAGAAAAAACTTCCTTGGAAATCCTTCTTGTTCCATGCAGCCAAAACACATAAAGAAGAAATACTGAGAACGTTTGTGCTACATTTTTTGTTTTGTTAAAACAAAATTGTATTGTGAATTGTATAATACCTGTACTTGCCCAAGAACTATTGAGTTACTTGTTAACATCACAGAACAGCTACAGTAGGTTAAATTAGATTTATCATGTGAGGGATATGCAGAATGCTTTGCACTCCACTTGTCTTAAACTTCAGCAGTTATGCTTACTGCAGGTATTGGAAATAGATATGTTCCAAATATTTTCTAATATAGTGATTATTGTAAATTTTCAAATGGCTGGATTTAAGGTGACTTTCCCAATTGCCTACTGTCCTGGAACCAGTTGCATGTTCTTTCCCTGTTCTGTGGCTGCCAGCTCCTCATTGTAGTTCCAACAATGTTGCTATCCCCTGTGGTTTCCGGTAGTTTCTGCCAGTTGCCTTGGCAACCTCCCTCCGCTCAAAACTTGAGTTGGTTTAGCTTTCTCCCTCTGCTATGTTTTGTTCACTAGTATACCCCATTGCTTATTCCTGTCTGCACAGGAAAATGTGTTTTCTTTTACTACCAGCCGCAATAGTGAGTACACTAAGTATCTTCCATTGCTCCCCTAGAAAAGACATTCCCTTTTACCTTCCTCCTACAAATGCTACCTGCAAGTACTTTATGTTTCTGTTAACTCCCATCCAATAAAGTTAAAGGAAATAGAAGGACTCCGTGTGCATATAAAGGGAACAGAATACCTACAATATTTAACTTCTGGGTAATTTGTCAAAATATAGGGATTTTCACAATCTAAATTGCAATCAGTTTTTGTTCTGTGATTTTGGGACTTTCTTTAAATATTTGTGAAAATTTTATAAAGTATACTTACAGTAGGTACTTTTGCTCGTTTCAGTTGTTCTGCAGGAGGTTGAATTATGGGAGTTATTCAACTACCATGGTCTGTCTAGTGGCAAATTCTCAGGGGGCTAGGTAAAGTAGCTTGGTGTTTGTATGAAGAGTTAATAAGAGAGCAGGTTTCTGTATTGAAAACAACATTTTAGATAATCTTATTTTCAATGCAGAAACCTGCAGTTTTATTAACTCCTAAACAAAGATACCTATAATTCAATACACACCCCCCCTGTGAGCTCAACAGGGGTTGTGTGTATAGATTTTAATTGGTAAAGAATTGTTTGGAGGTCTGTAACCCCTCCTCCCTGTTTCCAAGCGTGCCCTGCTCACCTTTAAATAGCAAGTCCTGAGATGCAGCTGTGAATGACCCGTCTATTTAGGCTAATGCAACGTGGTACCTGGTGGTGCTCGTTACCTGAATCAGCGCAACTTGGTGGACTCCAGGAAACTCGCGACAGGGAGGCATGGTGGGGGTTCGCCTTCATCGGCTGAACCGCCGTCGTGACGTGGTCAATGCTCGACCGCTGCACCAAAAGACAAAAATCTTGTCTTTTGGCCAAGGCGGACGTGCATCGTGCCTTGTGCACGCACTCACACACGCCGACTGGGGCCTGTTCCATAGAGGGCTGTTCATTGTGTGCGGCGCACACGCCGTTGCGTGCACAGCCGTGGTCACTGGGGACCTAGCCTAAGACTTCTTCTTCTTCTTCATATTAGAGAGGTAAAATGAATATTAGCAGAGATAGTGTCAGGACTTGCAGAAAAGGGGCACATCAAGACATGGTCTGCAAGCTAACAATGCTTTGGCCAAAAAAAATTATGAAGTGACCCTCACTTATGAGAAAAGAACAGAAGTATTTAACTTTATGATTTATCATGTTGGCTGTCGCATTGAGGCTCCCTATCTTTTATCTATAATTCAATATTATTACTAATTTTGCTGCCCTGAAAAATAAACAAACATTACCTTTACCAAAGTAAAACTTTTCAGAAAGTCAGGGAAAACTCTCAGGGCTTTTAATAATAATAAAAATAATGTTCTTTATTTCTTCATGAAAAGTGCTTAGCTCGTTATATTTGAATGATATTTCTCACTTCAGTCTGAATAAAAACAATGAGTGTGCCCATGAAATAGATCAAAATAAACCCTCTTAAACAGTACTTGAAGTGTAGAGTATTGTAAAGTACACAGCTACATCTATTATAGTGCTCTCAGAGGAAAAAATAATGTATGAGTGTCTAAGTAGCTTGTATTTTTGGCATGAAAGTATTAATATATTTATTTTATGTCATTGTTTTTTCAGGAAGGTGTGTATGAAAATGCAGTAGCATTAATGTGGGACTGTCAGAATAGGACAAGAGCAGGATAATATAGTAGTGCACATTTTTCACATTATTGTAAATTGTAATATATTTTTTTCATTTGTGTTACTTATTACATGATCACCAATGTTGGTATTTTAATATTGCTACATCCAAAGAATTCTAGAAAAAAGACTCAATCTACAGTAGACTATTCATGCGCCATCAAATAATGTAATTGTTCTGCAAAATTAAGTTATGATTTCTCCGAAGGTTGTTAATGTTGCATAGATTCCTTATTTATTTACATTGTATCTGTAGATTACCCATCAACATATGATCGTATCTTTTTCATTAGCTTTGCTCATACAGTACAAAGTAATATTTTGAAACCATAGCCTGTATACATTCAAATAATTCTACTTTCTTCCATGAAAATCCAGCATGGAAAAAGGGTGTAAATCAAGCTTTATCCACAAATAGTGCTTGAAGTGTGCTCTGTTTTTTCCAACATTAGATTTTTTTCTTGATGTCTGATGGTACTTGGGGTAAAGTATTACTATTATTTTTATGTTCACACCCATTCTATTTTATATCTAAATAAAACAAAAGCCTCTCCATCTTCCAAATGTCACATCTTAAAGCTGCAGTTCAAGCAATATCCTGCATGTGTGTTTTTCTAAATAAATCAGTTCTGTAGTAAGAAAAAATACTTTTAGCATTTTCTGTTTTAAAAAAAACAACTTTGAAAGACCAATTTTCTTGTATTCTATTTTAACAAGCATGTCGGTTCCTATAGCAACCATTTACATTCCCCAGATTTAAAGATGTCGCCAAACTTTGATGATCAATAGACGGAGAATGAATTGACCGGCAGCTATGCAGTTCTTTTTGTAAGTAGAGATTGTCCACATGAAACTATTAAAGTAAAAATATTAAAAAAAACGGGAGCTTGAACTGCAGCTTTAAATATTGCTTAAACATTTCTAAAATCTCTTCCAGAGAGCTTGCCCCAATGTAAATATTTTTTTGCAATGGAGCCGATGCCACTTTAACCATTGTCCACAAATAAATAAACAATAGTCAGGCAATGAGAATAAGTGGTCTTAGTGGTAATGAAAATGTGTTTTCAATTGGAATAACCTTGTACTAGTCACAGATTAGGTTTTCTGTGACTGTAGGGGATTATTTAACTCAGTGTACAATATGTACAAAACGTTTATAAAGAAAAGTAAAATAGTTGCTAAACATAATGTTTAAAATGAACCTAGGATATCAGATAGGCACTGTAACACAGTTAATAAACAGTATAAATTACAGTATGTTTGGTGTTGCTGAAGTGTATATACTGTAATGTTTCTTTAACTTTTTAATCCTAAAGATTGCTGTTCTTGCGCTATCATCACTGTGATGCATAGGAAACACACTACATTTTCTTTTGTTTTGCTATGCTGAGAAAATATAATGAGATAGTTATGGAGTATGCAACTCAAAGGACTCATTTATTCAAAGTGACTTTCCTCACAGATAGACATAATAAAATAGTTTTAAACAATGCAGTTTATGGGTGTGCATGTACATCAACTTCATTACCTACCCTCTGGCTAGACACCCTTCATCTTTGATTGCGATGTAGAATTGGTGTTCAAGGGTGTCATTATGAAAGTGAAGCCCTTTGAAATGAACATGAAAATTAAAACAAGGTTGTCCTTTGGCAGCATGCCAACAGGTTACAACTCGTGCCGTTTTTTTATCCACTGCTATCATGTTCAAAATTTCTGATGTAGTGTTTATATAAATCATGGCAGACAATATAATATTTGGCCTTGAACAGTCTTTGGGGTGAAAGAGAAAATTCTGAAAGCCCTTACCAGTGATTATTGATTCCATCTAATTTTCATACTGTCACATGTGATTGATACAGTTAATTTTTCCTGTTCTGTATTTATATTGGATATTGTCATTTACAACATTAATCATCAGTTTAATTGTTGTAAGAACAGAAAAGCATTTTCCCAGACATTTCATTCTAAAATATAATTATCCAGGCATCCTGCTGGTAATGGCATTGAATTCTAATTACTTCAAAATGAAGCCATTATTCATACATTCAGAGTTTGTAACACACAAGTTTACAGTGGATGGGGCATTATTATAGAATATATCATCAACACCTCATATAATAAACTACTGCAACAGCTCTACTCATTTACACTTCCTTGATAATTGTGTCCTATTACTTGCTATTGTCAGATAATATGGAATAAACAAATAGAGAATGACACAGCACCCTACAAAATGGTTGAAATTAATATTTGATACATTTTAATCACCAAGGGTAGTCTGTCAATGATGAGATGCTTTTAAAACTCATTTTATAACTCCATTTACAAAGAATAGCTAATCTTGGGAGTCCTTTTAAGCTACAGTTTATGTACAGGTACATGAATGCTTTCATAGTCCAATGCGGGTACAGCACTTTGCATCTTTATTTACATTATCACTGTTTCCATATCACATCCTCGTAGGGCTGACCTTAGGCCTCGGTCCCGCTGCGCTCGTTGGCGATGGCGGCAATGTAGCGAGTTCCCCACCAGCAGGGGAATCCTCGCGAGCTGGTCCCGGTCCCCACTGGCTGCACAGCTGACTACACGCTGTCGCGCGTCAGCCACTGAAGACACCACAGAATGGTGTTTCCTAGCTTCGACGCGTGACGTGTGTGGCTGTGAGCCAATGGGGAGGGGAGGCTTCGGGAGGAGGAGAGGCTTCGGGGAGCGGGGAGGAGTGTGGAGTGAAAGCAGGTGAGTGCCTTTGTGTGTGTGCCTGTCTGTGTGTGTGTCTGAGTGCGTGCGTGCCTGTCTGTGTGTGTATGTGTGTGCCCGAGTGCGTGAGTGCCTGCCTCTGTCTGTGTGTGTGTGTGTGTGTGTGTATGAGTGCGTGAGTGCCTGCCTGTGTGTGTGCGCGTGTGTGTGTGTGTGTATGAATGAGTGCCTGCGTGTGTGTGTTTAAACTTACTTTCCAGCTCCAGCCCGAGTCCGTGGAGGGAGGGGGGGGGGAGAGTAGCGGGTCCCTCCGCTCAAGCCACGCCCCCCCTCCCTGTCAAACCGCCCACCACCCGCCCACCTCCCGCTCCGGCTCCCGCTCCCTACAGACCGCATATCGCGGTCTGTGTATCTCAGCGCACCGCCTGTCAGCAGTGCGGGTGCGCTGACTCTGGGAGCGGGGCCTTAGCCTTAGGTTTTGTGGGGCGCAAGGTGGTATGCTGACAGTGATGCCCCCCTAGTAAAAATAAAAAAAGGGGGGGGGGAACTTATCTAGATGAGCAGCCCTCTTCTGGCAACATAGAAATTAGCTGAAGCGCTCAAATGCAGGTATATTGAACAAAAATAAGCCAAACCACTAAACCAGGGTACTAATAAATAACATAGTACTTACAGAGGCGGCACATTTTATTTGAGTGCGGCTAGCTCCGCAAGCCGGGGGATGCCCCGGCATGCTAGCCGCACTCCCTCGGCGTGCCGCGCGTCATCGACGCGCGGTCACGCGTCATCGGGTGCCTGCGCCCCCTGCACACGCGTCCAGGGCTCCCCGAGGGAGCCCTGGTGTCCCGCGATGTGGGGGATGGCGGCAGGGGGTTCTGGGGGACCGGAGGACCCAGCAGCGGGAGGGAGAAAGCCCCGATCGGAGGGCGCTCCTCCGTGTCTTCGGCGTGCGCCCGGCACCCTCCGGCGCGCACAAGGTTACTGCTGCGGCCGAGAACGGGCAAATGCTCGAATAAATTCGGCCGCAGCAGTAATGTGTAATAATATGGGTACTATCCTCCTGAAGACAGGTGGTAGATGGTACAAGCCCACTCACCCTCAGTCTCATCGGCAGGTTCTCCTGAAAATATGCAATACTCACATCCTGGTAGTAGGTAGGCAGGCAAGCTGTGCAGCTACAAAATGCAATACAGGGAAAAGGGAGACCAAAAGCGCACCAGCATAAACGGAGCAGGAAGGACCCAAAACGAAAAATAATTAAAATGGCACTTTAATGTGACAAAAGACCCATCCAACGCGTTTCGAACGCTGTGACGTTCGAAACGCGTTGGATGGGTCTTTTGTCACATAAAAGTGCCCTTTTAATTATTTTTCGTTTTGGGTCCTTCCTGCTCCGTTTATGCTGGTACGCTTTTGGTCTCCCTTTTCCCTCTTCTGGCAACATCATGGCGTTATGTGACGTAATTGCCATGGTAACACAACATCATATCACGCATAGATGTTGCGTTGTACTATAGGAGGAGGGCCGCAGAGAAGGTAAGAGCACACACACACCACCCCCTCCCCACACCCCTCACACCTACCACTCTTCCGGACTTGGGGACCCGCTCTCTTTCGCCTCCTGTCAGCACCGGCATCTAACTTCCAACCGGAGGGGGGAGCTGGAGGAGGGAAGGACCAGGCTCCCTCCTCCAGCTCCCCCTTCAATTGGGTGGAAGTTGGATCCCAGCACCAACAGGAGGGAGTGCAGGGCCCCTGAAGGTGCGGGGCCCAAGGCGGCCGCCTTGCCCTACGGCCGGCCCTCACTTTCTTACTTTTTTTGGAAACAGCCTTCTAATATTTTTTTAATAATTGCCTTTTTTTTACCCTTTATTAGCGAGAGATAAAATCATTTTTACATATTTTTTATTGGCATATTTCCCAGGTATTGCTATCTTTCAGGTACAGTATCTTTAGCTTCCCCATGTGGAGTATAGGCTAATCAATTTGGTGTTTGTGTATTGCTCCAGCCTTGTTACTGTATGCAAATGAGATGTCAAACTGTGATTTTTAGTTCATACCTTTTTTGGGCAAACTTGTATAGGTGAAAATTGTCCCATTGAACTTCACGGAACTTTAATCACATTTGCAGATCGACTAAACAGCTTAACAGGTTTTGACAAAATGTCATATTGCAATTGTTTTTGCCAACTGTAAAGATACAAGAGTAGCTGGCTTTAACGCAAATATTAACGCAAAGCATCACATTAACGCAAGAGATGGCTGAACTTATTGAAGTTCGGCCAGCAAACTTTCTTCAATCTTAGCAAACCCGCAAAAGTTCATCTGCATGGGTTTTGCTTACAAATCTGGGCGTAAGCATGGAAATTCACCTAAAGCCTTGATTTTTGCTTACTTTTGCCAAAATAATATGTTTTTTTAAAACATTTTTGCAAACTTTTTTATTTTATTTGGTTTGGGGAGCAAACAAATGGGGAGGGGAGGGGAAAGGAGTGGCAAGGTTATTTGCACTCAACTGCAGTCACATGGATTAAATTTCCCGCAAGGAAAGTTCACCCCAACGAAATAATGAAAAACAGCAGCAGGTTTTTCCAAACTCAAACCTGTCCGCACCTGCAAACATATGCTCATTTTGCGCAATAAAGTCTGCTACATCTGTAAAAAATATGCTACAATACAGTGCAGATGCAGCGTCGTTATTCGAAAAAATCACAGCGCCGTTTTCGTGTGCGCTGCTGTACTCCACGAGGCATTAATGCCGCCAATCGCCCCAGGCACACGTGTTTATCGCGGTTGCTTTGTTTGAATTTCATGGATTGTGCGCAATTAAATGCAATGAAATGAATGAATTGTAATGTGTACAGTACTGTGCTACTGTGTCAATTTCAGGTGTTTAAAAACAGAACACTAAAATGCCACTTTCTGCACTTGCGTCTTAAGGCGGTACGGTTGGAAGACGTGGATATTCTGAGGTATACACCGCGTGAAGTGTTCAAATAACTGCCACTGCATCTGTAGGTTCTCAAGTTTGCATAGAGAATATGCCTGTCTCTGCTCTAGACATACTGTAGACACACATTGCACAAATTAAGAGGACCTGTTCATTAAAATGTATACAGTACTCTAGTACTTTACAGATGCAGCCACTTGTATCTCTAAGTGTCCCCAGATACTCCACACGTCCTCCGCTTTCACTCCATGTGACAAGAAATATAATGCCGTGGAATGCCATTCTTGTGCAGAGAACTAATTTAGAGGACTTTGCAGACACACTGTAACAGCCAAGAGTCTATACTACGTACATGACAAAGAGCCAAAGATGCAGGACCACGAGAGTAGGCCTTTTTGGATTTAAATAAAGTCTACATAGTTCAACTTTATCCAAATCAGCCTATATGTTTAATTTTGTAAGTTTCACAAAAATGTGTGTATTGGTGAGTAAACATATTTTTGATTGATTCAATTATTCACAGAACTATACATTTGTGAACAATTGGTCCTATGAATCAAGGCAAAAGTGGTGGAATGTATCAAACAAATAAATCCTCTTGCTTTAAATTTTTTTCTTTGATGCATCTGGTACATTGTTTTGCTCCCGGTATTGCTCCATTTTTGCCCTGATACTGTACATAATGATGCAGTAGCCGTTATTCGAACACTTCACGCGTCATGTACATCGGAATCCCGATTTGAAACCGCGGGATTAATTCCAGCCTTCCCGCACTAAGATGCGAGAGCGGTGAGTGCAGAAAAATGAATTTTAGTGTTCTGGCTTTTAAAAACATGAAATTGACACAGTAGCACAGTAGCACAGTAGCACAGTAGCACAGTAGCACAGTAGCACAGTAGCACAGTATTGTACACATTACAATTCATCCATTTTATTGCAAACGAAGAAACAGAATCCATGAAATTCAAACAAAACATCCGCGATAAGCGTGGGTGCCTGGGGCGATTGACCGCGTTCATGCTGCGTGGGGAACAGCAGAGAACTCAAAATCGGCGCCGTGATGTGTTCGAATAACGGCCGCTGCATCAGTACAGTATAGTAAGGCCCAATGACTATCAGATTTGGATAACCACAATTACATGTAGTAACATAGTAGATGAAAAAACATATGTCCATCGAATTCAAACTACAGTATGTCAAATTTTGTCGGCTGAGATACTCATCCTAAAGTTTTATTTATATTGATCCAGAGGAAGGCAAACAAACAACCACTGCAAAACATTGTCCAATCATGTCTCACGAGAGGAATAATAAATTCCTTCCTGACTCCTTCCTTTCTAAAAAGATGTCTAACCTTTACTTAAAGATATTTAGTGTATCTGCCATCACATTTCACATAGTAAATACAAATGTTTACTGCCCTATATATATATGACAAAAAGAAAAATGAAGAGCCACTAATTATAACAATATAACAATGTTATACCTAAATAATATATATATATACAAAACAGATAGATATTAACCAATATAAGGATTAAGTATCCTCTATAAATCAAAATTTATGCAAAACCAAAAAAAAAAAAATGTTATAACAGATAAAGAGATTAAACCAGTGCCTTAAAAGTCCCAGGTAGTGGTTCAATTTCCAAATTCAGACGTTGGCTGCTTTCAAAGAGGAGGAACCATCTCCTAAATGTAATCTAGAAGAAAAAAGAAGAAAGCACATGGCCCATAGTGTAATATTGTACACTTTAATTATAAAAAATGAGGGGAAGGAAAAAGGCTCACTCACAAACATACAGTAGCATATAAAAAAGCGTATTGTGAACTATAAATGTCACCGCCAGCTGGAAGGGTCCTCAAAACGAATCCTCCAAGTGAATCCTTGCGGTGCAGGAGACGGATGAGTCCCAAGATATCACTGGCTGAGCTGCCGATTAAGTAACCACAGGAATCTCCAGTCTTGTAGCCCCTAGAGCAGCGGAGACACGGTCTGGCCGAGTTCTGGTCCCCAACGTAATGACGTAATGACGTAATGACGCTGCTTGCGTGTGATGTCCTGGCGCGTTTCGTCCCACGAGGAGACTTTCTCAAAGGCACATGAGCAACTACAGCATGACTGGTGTTTAAATCACAATGGGTTGCCTAGCAACCTCAATGATCCTAGAGTTGAATCTAATCAGACTAATTATACACCATGTTGAGCATAACATATACACAACTTAAAAAAATCTAAGAAGAAAATATAAAATGACAATAAAAGGCTGCACAAACCTGCTAATTCTACTAGAGACTCATTACATAGACTATAAAATTATATAATAAAAATGCTAATAGTTAATAATACAAGGATCATACTGATATCAGATAATGAACAAAACATATAATATTAAAGTGAATTATAACCAAAGGATACACAACCTACCCCCTAGGTGAAATTGTGGTGGGGTAATGTGGTGCTGTAATGTTGTGCTACTACACTATAGGTCTAGGTTGCCACCTATACAGATATCTTCCTCCTAGAAAATGTATTCCAACTTAACTACAATAATATTAGTAAGTGTATTTACTTTCCATATATTTATTCTATTACATTAATAATAATTATTTGGATATACTTAAATTGTTCCAGGGTCAATATAATGTCCAAAATATTGTAACAACCAAAACCCATAGGTCTAGGGGAGCTGGAGGGGGAGGGGAAAGAAGTCAAAAAGGGGGCCGAGAGGCCAGAGAAAAGGCCAGGCCATACTGTCTCAAAAACAGACAAGGAACCAGGAATGGCGAGGACAACTATAAAATGGTGCTCATATCAAGAGAGTCATTGAACCCACCAGGGGCCAGGGTGGCCAACCGGTAGATCCAATAAGTCTTCTGTCTACAAAGCACCTTGAAACATCACCCCCAAAGTCAATGGGGAAATGTATTCAATCCCCATGATTCTGAGGGTTTATGGATCTTCCTTGTGGACCGCCTCAAAGTGCCTGTAGATACTATGACTCAATACCCCATTGATAACATTCCTACGATGTTCAAGGAAACGGGTACTTAACGGGCGTGTGGTGCAAAATTGTTGCACATGCACAAAATCAAAATGGGCTAAAAAAAATTGGTATTGAAAAAACACATCCAAATTGGAGAGGCGGCAACCGAGTCATTAAAATTTCCAGACAGGAAACATATTGTATTTATACCCTGAAAACATTAGTGACACAGGGCCTTAACATCGCTATCGACTTGGGGTTGTTTCTCAAAGATTAAGAGCCTCTCTTTATGTCTTATAGTTCTGTATTGGTTAAATGCCAAAATGGGTTGTATATCGTTATTTGTGTAATATCAAAGAGTTTGATGTGATGGAAACATCCTGTACTGTATTGTAGAATGAGTCTTTAGACATGTTGTATCCTTTTGCTTCCCCTTTTTATGCCTCCGGTATGGTGTATACAATCTGACACATTCGTGGTGTGTGTAAGGCAATATGTCTAATAATATGTTCAATAATATATGGTGTTGTGTTATAAAACACAGTTTATGATGATGCCAAGAGTTGTGATTTGTCTTGTATAATTGTACAATTATGATTATTGTTAGCACAATCTCCTAGCCCTATGGGAATAATTCAACTAAAGTCTTTCTAATAGTACTGAGATTAATGAATTGACCAACTAAAATTAAATAAGTGTCAAATATAATGAATTTATGAGTAGCAGGTTTCTAGTGTGGAAATGAATTATTTTTAATAAATAACATCCTTTTGAAGAATCCTAGGTAAATATATAAAGATTATGATATATAATAAAAATGACCATAATATGAGGTAATGTCAACTATTATTATGAAGGGTGGTTATACAGTATGTAGGGCATCTAGTTTATTAGTAATATGCACCTCCATAATTAATCTATATAAAAGACTATCTCTATATATAACAAAGCATGATATGATTTGTCTATAACATTATATTAAAGTATTGATAACTACAGTAGGTGATCTAGTATCCAATCTGTCTACCTACTAAATGTCTATTCAAATTAATACTATATGTAATGCTATATAATAATACTATATGTAATGTCCTTTAGACTCAATTTAATTGCTGAGTAATCTATTTAGCTAATGTGTATAGATACATTAAATAATATAGAGCCTACAGTTTGAGTATAATATATATTGGTCGTGTAACAGGGGACTTATCCCTGTTCAGTAATGTTCCTTTAATCTAGCAGTGTGGTAGTTAATTATTAAACACCACCTGTCTGATTAGATTGTTTACAAAAAGCCTGCCTTTGAGACAGGAAATGACTCCCTAGCTCTGACTGAGAGCTGACCCTTGGAGCTGACCAGTCTTGAGCTCTGCACAACAGAGCTGATTTCAAGACACAGGGAAAACTACTGCACCTGAAGCTGAACCAGGAAGTGAGATTTTCCCTCCAAGAAACAGATAAGACTTTTATTCTTAAGAGACTGCTATATCTGCTTATTTCATGTTATATGTTTTGGGGCTGCGAGAACTGCTTGACTAAGGGAGATGTGAATTATTGCATCGTGTTTCACTAGAAATACTCCCAAGTGAATAGAAGCTTTGTTCCCCCCCCTGTGTTTGGATGAATTTCCTGATGAAAAGGATAAGGCACAATAAAGCCTTATTATAATTTCACATTATAAACGACTCCAAGTGTGTACCTCTGTGAACGTCCGTCTACATATGGTGTCAGAAGTTGGATAAGAGGTGTCTTTGTAGTTAAAAAGGACCGGAGTTTTTATGTAAATTTTTTTGTTATGCTTTTTGCCTACAAACAGTCTAAACAACTTGAAAAAAAAAAAAAAAAAAAAACCTCTCATGCAGCAGAGGCAGAGTTAAAGGGGTACACACCACTGCAAGTTACACTGCACTGAAACTTACAAAAACCACGGATGGACTCTTTTCCCCAATCCCAAGAGACTGCTGAAGCAGGTAAACCATTAATTGCCTATCACAAAGTGTAATATGGTCATTGAAATAAGGGTTTTGCCTTCCAGCCATAGTCAGGGTTCAAGAAGTGAGTCATCCCTTGAAAAGGGATAGGTGTTTGTTGTTTTCAAAAGTTTCGCTGAAGCAGTGAATACAGATGGTGACCCATGAGGGGTACTGATTTTGCAAATAAAGGTTGCCACACCGCATAGGGCTACCAGCTGTGAATGGAGTATATGCAGAAAAGTGTGAAAATTGATACAAAGACTGTGCTGAAGCAGGGGAATTTTTAGCAAACAAATGCTGAGTGTAAAATTGCCCTATAAAGGAAAAAGGGTTTTCAAAGCCAATTGCTGAGTGTTGAGTCACCCTGCCGGGAATGAAATAAATAGTCCACTGCAAAGACTGTTTTTTTTCTGCAAGTAAAAAAAGTCTGCCTATATATATCTTGGGAGCAAAACAGACACCCAAAGAGTGAAGTGTGAATGCCATAATACCCAAAGATGAGACTGAAAATTACTGAACTCAGGCAGAAAACCAAATTCTGTTGCTGAAGCGGGGAGATTGCACCCTGCAAGAAAATGGTGTAAAGCAAATAGACTTTTTTACCTAGCAACTGCACAATTTGTATACCTGATAAAAGAAAATGCAAGCACAGTACTGCTGATATTGAAAAAAAAATTATCCAAGAAAGAAAAGTCTACAGAGATGCCTGTGAGAGCTACGACCTCTACAAGCAAAATATGCCCATCTGTAGGACTACCACAATTGGGGGTTCTAGCAAATACAGTGGCAACAGATGCAATAGCTCCTCCTGAGGTCAGGAAGAAAATTACACCTGATAACCTAAAAATGGAGGACAAGATGCAGCGTTCCTGTAATGAACCCTACCCCACGGAAGAGTGACCCTTCCAGTCCAATAAAGTGGAAGACATCTCTTACGGGGAACCCGAACCGAGTCACACCCACAAAACACCCCAAGAATGGTGGGGGGGCCTGAACTCGGCACGAACAGAAAAGACCGCTCCCTTTGATGACGAATATGATCAGCAGGAGACAGAGCGGGAGCAGTGGATCACCGAATATTTCTGTCAGCTAAAGCAGCTGCAAGAAAGCCTGGCATATATATATGAAGCTGCTAAAACTTCAAATGAAGATGGAGACCCCAGTATCCCTGAAGGGACGGTGTCATCCAAATCAAAAAGGTGGAAAAAGAAAAGCAGTTCTTCACTTACCGTGGAAGGAACAGACACGTCCGCAGATCCTGTGGAGGAAAAGGGGGACCGAGTTGCCCTGCAGCCTAGAGAAAATGGAGATTTCGTCCCATTAATATCCAGAGGGTTAACCGAATATCCAGAGGGCCCAAGGCAGAAGTCGTGTACCCCAAAGAAGTGTCTGTCCAGTGCCAACAGTGAGGAACCCTCAACTAGTCATCCCAGGGAAGCGGAGCCGGAACCAGTGAGTGACGATCCCTTGACCAGCCCTGAAGACGCCCTGAAAATTGCCAGGCATGACTGTGATCTGCTCTGTGAAGAATTGGAAAGGGAGAGAAAAAATAATGCTGAGCTACAGAAGACTGTGCTTGCAATTTACTCTGCGGCCAGGACAGAATTGGAGGATCTCAAGACTGAGCTAGATACTGCAAAGGCTACTATCTCCGCCATGGATGAAAAGCAGAGCCAATCTGATAAAATGGTGGCTACGCTAAAGTGGAAGTATGAGGAGGCACTGAAGCAGATGACAGTCTTCCAGCAAGAGGTTCACACTCTTCGTATAGAGCTTTATGCCTCACATCATGAGACCAACAGCTGCCGCACAGACCTGGAAGTTTCCAGAAAGGAATTACACAGTCTCACTGAGGAGCTGGACATTGCTAAAGAAACTATTGGTAATCTTGGTACAGTTCTCAAAGTCTCTCAGAAGGAGCTTCAGACCCTCAACCTAGAGAAGGAAGTCTCACGCCAGGAGATTGTCGTTCTCAAAGCAGATGTGCGAAAATGGAAGGAGGACTGCAAAGAAGCCCTGAAGAATACAGAGACTGAAAAAGGAGAAAGTTCAAGATTAAAAAGAGAAAACTTAAAACTGAAAGAAGAAAATTTTCAGTTAACAGAAGATGTCAAGGAAAAGTTTGACGCAGAGCACCGACTGCAAAACCAACTGCAAGGTCTGTGTACACACCTCCAGTATGCTGAGGAGAAGCAGCAAACGCTACAGGAAGAAAAACTGCAGGCTGCTAAAGAGGTACAAGCGCTGCAAGAACGTCTGAATACCCAGTACGTCCCCACAGAGCAGTATGAGGAGCTAAAGGCCACGCTGCATGTCTTCAGAGCATCGTTGGAAGCGGAGTTTCTATACCAGGTGACTCTGTATGAGAGGGAGCGTGAGAAGGCTCAGAAACTGGAGCAAGAGCTGGAGAGACAGAAAGACTGTTCCATTCCCTTGAGTCAGTACACCAAGGAGAAAACAGACGCAGCGGCAACCTTGACGGCAAAAATTACAGAGCTCCAGAATATGAAGGAGACTCTGATACAGATTCCTCCAATACGGAAAAAGGCATTGGCTCTGCCCAAGCACCAGTATCCAACAGTAACTAATGCCCGTAAGGACAAGGGTACAGTGAGAGTTGGGGACTCCACGCAACTTCAAAACAAAATTACGAAGTTTGAGCCACAAAAGAAAGCACTAGCCAAACCTACAGCTGCCCAACAGGCAACAAACAGAAGTAGGAGTGCAGAATCAAAGCCAGAGGAATCCTTAGCTGAAGAAGCTGAACTGGCGAATCCGTGGTGTGGAGAAGCTGCAGAAAGACCACTTCAAGAGCAGTAAACTCTAAGGGCTAGTCCTAACTGCTCTACAACTGTTGCCATACACTTTGTCTACAAAAAGAGGAGTGCCCGACGCAACAGAAATCTCAAGACCGCGCACGCAATAAAAAGACTTTACGTGGAAAAAGTCCTCCTCGAGCGACTGAGGAGTGCTGATCTCAAGCATCTTCGGGAGGAGACAAAAATAAACTGGAGAATGGGCTCCAATCCCAGCGGGACCGAGGGTTCTCTTCCTCCATCCACTCTCATTCAAGTCACAGAGATATCTAGAATGAGAGTGGAAGGATGGGCTTTGGCCGTGGTAAGCCTGACCTCCCACAAACAGGGGAGGTATGTAACAGGGGACTTATCCCTGTTCAGTAATGTTCCTTTAATCTAGCAGTGTGGTAGTTAATTACTAAACACCACCTGTCTGATTAGATTGTTTACAAAAAGCCTGCCTTTGAGACAGGAAATGACTCCCTAGCTCTGACTGAGAGCTGACCCTTGGAGCTGACCAGTCTTGAGCTCTGCACAGCAGAGCTGATTTCAAGACACAGGGAAAACTACTGCACCTGAAGCTGAACCAGGAAGTGAGATTTTCCCTCCAAGAAACAGATAAGACTTTTATTCTTAAGAGACTGCTTATATCAGCTTATTTCATGTTATATGTTTTGGGGCTGCGAGAACTGCTTGACTAAGGGAGATGTGAATTATTGCATAGTGTCTCACTAGAAATACTCCCAAGTGAATAGAAGCTTTGTTCCCCCCCCCTGTGTTTGGATGAATTTCCTGATGAAAAGGAAAAGGCACAATAAAGCCTTATTATAATTTCACATTATAAACGACTCCAAGTGTGTACCTCTGTGAACGTCCGTCTACAGGTCGGTACAAAGGTCTCCTGTGTAATTGTAATTACAGAATGTGTATCAACAAAAACTGACTCTTTTTTCATCAAAATCATTTAATATGATTATCCAATCAGCAATAAGAGGTGGCTATAAAACCCTAGGTAGGGATAGGTACAAGGTATCTGCCCCTGACAAAGCCACAGTGGTGAAACATGTAGGGCATGTTATTGCAGTGTCCAAAGTGAGAGATTGCCATCCGAAGTCCACCACAGAACCGGAGTCCACAGCGGCGATAGCGGAGCCGAGATCTCACGAGACTGTGAGACTGTGACACGATCACGTGATGTGGAAGTGATCGCGGGTGATTACAGACCCCGGTACTGGAGCAGCATTGAGTGTGAGAGACTCAGTTGTAAATCTCTCAACTGCGCTTTTTATACTCCTAAAGTGTGAGTGTACTACCTGTGATGTATCTTATATTATCTTTTATTATTATACAATTTTATACTAAATTGTTTTCCCTACCTTACCTCTTGCATGTGACCTGTCCTTGAGACGGAGGCTGTGTGTCCAGGGTACTAATTCTAATCGTGGGATCCTGTTGCTGAAGTTGTTGGAGGGTGTGGAGGATCTCTGATGGTTCAAAGAAGATTCTAAGCTGAGTTCCTCGTCCCAATTGTGGATAAAGGCATTAATTTATCTACATAATTGTGAGTGCATATTTTACCATCAACTAGGTGCATTTGTTTGAACATACTGCCCTATGATTGTTCCCTTTGGTCTTCTCTTCCCTATTTTTTGCGCCTAGGTCACTCTAAGGGCATGTCTCTTACAGACAGGGGCAGCCGGTAGGATTCACACAGTGCGAGTCCCATTCAGACGCAGGGACGCCCGCTGTGTTAATCCGATGGTCCATTACCGACTGCTATGGACTGTCATGCAGAGTGTGTTACGCCGGTGCTGCCCGCAGACCAGACCCATCCCTTATACTGAGGTGGGGACGTATATGTGCACGCACCCGCAGCAGAAGGAGCGTGTCTGGAGTGTGGTATTTTGGCGTTGCCAGGCCAGGTGGAAAATAGCTGTAGCAATACTTGCCGGTACCTGTAAAAGAAGAGACGTAGTCGTTGCCATTAGCCAAGATCTGGGAGAGGAGAGATCCGGAAGGTCGGGGTCCAAACTGAGATTGAGGGGCTTGAGAAGCAGTGAGGTCAAATAGGAGCCGGGGTCCAGAGCCAGAGAGTGAAGTCCGCCAAGCCGGGTCGGGACCTGCATAAATGAAGATAGGAGAGAGAGCCAGAATAGACATCCGCAAGTAGAGACTATGTTGAGCGGGCTTGACGGGGGCCTAAGTGGCAGGCACTCTTGATGTTTAAAAGATTTTTATGGTCCGTAGAGAATCGTGAATGGCTCTTTTGACCCCTCCAGAAGATGCCTCCATTCCTGAAGGGCCAACTTGACAGCCAAATGTTCCCTATTGCCCACGTCATAGTTCCTCTCAGCTGGAGAAAACGTCTTAGAGAAAAAAAAGCAAGGGTGGAGTTTATCCTGGGGAGAAAATCTCTGGGATAGGACTGCGTCGGCCGCACAGTCCGAAGCGTTTACCTCTAGGGTAAATGCAAAATTGGTGTCCGGGAGTCGGAGGATGGGAGCTGAGACAAATGCTTGTTTCAATGTTTTGAAAGCCGTAACTGCCTCAGGTGACCAAAACGAAGGATCAGCTTTTTTTCGGGTCAGTGCCGTGATCAGAGCGATGATGGTGGAAAAGTTGCGAATAAATTTCCGATAATAATTGTAAAACCCCAGAAACCGCTGAATAGACTTGAGGGAATTGGGTTGCGGCCAATCCACTACGTCTTTAAGTTTTTCTGGGTTTATGGCCAATCCCCTGTTGGAAATAATATACTTAAAATCAGAGACAGAACATGAAATACAGACAGAGCTCAGTGTACATCCAGTGAAACTTATACACGGTACAGTGCCTAAATATATATGTATAGATATCTATTAAATAAAATGGTCTTTTAGTTTAACATTTTGGCCAAAGTGTTGTAAGCCCTTGAGCCCCTACACGGCAGACCACATCTCAAGGGTCCCTAACACTAATATAAATTCTTAATAACCTGTGCATAACCAGGAAGAATGACTTATAATAAATCTGTCAAAATTAGTTGCATAGTTCTAAGTCTGATTGAAGCTTTTATTAACCTGTACATTACCAGGAAAAGCACTCTGTATTAGATTTGTCACAATCATACTGCAAGCAAGCAAGTTCCCCTGAGAGTGGGAGATGCAGTGGAGTGAGATTTTTACCATTTACATGTGGGAGGGGGTGAGCTTCAACTAGGTAGGAGGAGCCACTCTCCAATCAGCTAAGACCAGCTGAACAAGAATTGTAAAACTTACAGGACACCCACAAGCTCATATTGAACCCCCAAAATAACCACAACATATATATATATAAGCATATAAGTGTCACAGAGGAGTGCTACTGAGCATGGCAATATATATTTAAAATCAGGGACAGAACATGAAACACAGACAGAGCTCAGTGCACATCCAGTGAAACTTATACATGGTACAGTGCCTAAATATATATATATAGATATCTATTAAATAAAATAGTCTTTTAGTTTAACATTTTGGCCAAAGTGTTGTAAGCCCTTGAGCCCCTACACGGCAGATCACATCTCAAGGGTCCCTAACACTAATACAAATTCTTAATAACCTGTGCATAACCAGGAAGAATGATTTATAATAAATCTGTCAAAATTAGTTGCATAGTTCTAAGTCTGATTGAAGCTTTTATTAACCTGTACATTACCAGGAACAGCATTCTTTATTAGATTTGCCACAATCATACTGCAAGCAAGCAAGTTCCCCTGAGAGTGGGAGATGCAGTGGAATGAGCTTTTAACCATTTAAATGTGGGAGGGGGTGAGCTTCAACTAGGTAGGAGGAGCCACTCTCCAATCAGCTAAGACCAGCTGAACAAGAATTGTGAAACATACAGGACACCCACAAGCTCATATTGAACCCCCAAAATAACCACAACATATATATAAGCATATAAGTGTCACAGAGGAGTGCTACTGAGCATGGCAATATATATTTAAAATCAGAGACAGAACATGAAACACAGACAGAGCTCAGTGCACATCCAGTGAAACTTATACATGGTACAGTGCCTAAATATATAGATATAGATATCTATTAAATAAAATGGTCTTTTAGTTTAACATTTTGGCCCAAGTGTTGTAAGCCCTTGAGCCCCTACACGGCAGACCACATCTCAATGGTCCCTAACACTAATATAAATTCTTAATAACCTGTGCATAACCAGGAAGAATGATTTATAATAAATCTGTCAAAATTAGTTGCATAGTTTTAAGTCTGATTGAAGCTTTTATTAACCTGTACATTACCAGGAAAAGCACTCTGTATTAGATTTGTCACAATCATACTGCAAGCAAGCAAGTTCCCCTGAGAGTGGGAGATGCAGTGGAGTGAGCTTTTAACCATTTAAATGTGGGAGGGGGTGAGCTTCAACTAGGTAGGAGGAGCCATTCTCCAATCAGCTAAGACCAGCTGAACAAGAATTGTAAAACATACAGGACACCCACAAGCTCATATTGAACCCCCAAAATAACCACAACATATATAAGCATATAAGTGTCACAAAGGAGTGCTACTGAGCATGGCAATATATATTTAAAATCTGAGACAGAACATGAAACACAGACACTGCATCTCCCTCTCATGGGAACTTGCTTGCTTGCAGTATGATTGTGACAAATCTAATACAGAGTGCTTTTCCTGGTAATGTACAGGTTAATAAAAGGTTCAATCAGACCTAGAAATATGCAACTAATTGTGACAGATTTATTATAAATCATTCTTCCTGGTTATGCACAGGTTATTAAGAATTTATATTAGTGTTAGGGACCCTTGAGATGTGGTCTGCAGTGTAGGGGCTCAAGGGCTTACAACACTTTGGCCAAAATGTTAAACTAAAAGACCATTTTATTTAATAGATATCTATACATATATATTTAGGCACTGTACCGTGTATAAGTTTCACTGGATGTGCACTGAGCCCTGTCTGTGTTTCATGTTCTGTCTCTGATTTTAAATATATATTGCCATGCTCAGCTCATAATCTCCGACAAAGACTTCACCATGGACCCTGAGAAATTGAAGTCTGTACTCGACTGGCCATTGCCAAACTCCCTCAAAGCCGTGCAGCGCTTCCTTGGCTTCGCTAATTACTACCGGAAATTCATCGGCAATTTCTCCGCTATTGCTCTACCCATCACTGCCTTGACCAAGAAAGGTGCTGATCCGACTGTTTGGTCCCCCGAGGCCATTGAATCCTTCAACTTCCTCAAGAGAGCCTTCGTGTCAGCCCTCATCCTTCGGCATCCGGATACTTCCCTTCCTTTTACTCTAGAAGTAGACGCCTCAGATGTGGGAACCGGCGCAGTGCTTTCTCAGAGATCTTCCCCACAGGAAAAACTCTATCCTTATGGATTCTTTTCCAGGAAGTTCTCTTCGGCCGAGAGAAATTATGATGTCGGGTATCGCAAGCTTCTGCCATCAAGTTGGCCCTCCAAGAATGGAGACATCTCCTCGAGGGTACCAAGGAGCCAGTAGCCATCCTCACCGAACACAAAAACTTATTGTACATTGAGGGAGCTCGTCGGTTGGGATCTCATCAAGCTCGTTGGGCTTTGTTCTTTTCACGTTCAATTACACAATTTCTTATATTCCTGGCACCAAAAATATCAAGGCTGACGCCCTGTCTCATCAGTTCTCCACGGAGAACGATTCTAATGAATCTTCAGAGACGATTCTTCCCACTAAGTGTATTATTTCCGCCAACAACTTTGATGTCTTGGATGAAATCAATAAAGTCCAGGCTCATATTCCTAGGAGATTTAAGGTGCCAGAAGGACGGTTGTATGCTGTCCCCCGTTTTTTCCACAAGATACTTCTGTGGGGACATTTGTCTAGATCTGCTGGCCATCCAGGCTTCAAGAGGACGGTAGATCTTATCAAACGGAACTTTTGGTGGCTTAAGATGAACAGGGACATTTTTTACTTCACCAGAGCTTGTCCAGTCTGTGCCCAGAGCAAATCCACCCAACACAAACCTTCTGGTCTCCTCATGCCTCTTCCTATTCTGGAACAACCTTGGAAACACATCTCCATGGACTTTATTGTGGAACTTCCCAATTCTAAAGGGATGAATACGATCCTTGTCGTAGTAGACAGGTTTTCTAAGCATACACACTTTATACCCCTCAAGGGTCTCCCCAATTCAGCCACCTTGGCCGACGTTTTTTCTACCAAGTACGAGGTTACTCATATTGTTATACGTGCCCCAGGCTTTCCGTGGCGGAGGCTTAGGCCCTGTGAGCCTACAGGTTATACAACATATGGTAGCGGTCTGTGTTCACTAGGAAACAGGGCTACACATATATATATATATATATATATATATATATATATATATATATATATATATATATATATATACAGTGGTCGACAAATCACCAAAAAATCTACACGCCGAACAAAAAAATCTACTCGCCACCTAGTACCACACGTGTGCTGCTTGGGCCAATAGGAGCTCGCCACGATGTTAAATCCACTCGCCCGGGGCGTGCAAATATATAGGTTTGTCGAACACTGTATATATATATATATACTGTCGCGGCCGAGTTTATTCTAACATTTACCCGGTCTCGGCCGCGACAGATACCGGGCGCGCGCCGCATTCTCCCGCGCACGCGCCGCATTCTCCCGCGCACGCGCCGGAGCCTCGGAGGATCGGTCCTCCGATCGGGGCTTCCCCCTCCCCTCTCCAAGTCCGCCGGGTCCCCCGGAGCCCCCCACCGCCATCCCCCACATTAGAGGAACCCAGGGCTCTCGATGACGTGCGGCACGCCGAGGGGAAAAAACGAGCAAGCCGGGAAACCTCCCGGCTTGCGGCACTAGCAGAGTAAGGATAAAGTGTGCCGCCTCTGTATATATATGTGTGTGTGTGTGTGTGTGTGCGCGTGCGTGTGCGTGTGTGTGTGTGTGTCAAAAGTAGTGCTACTGAGCGTGGTCAAATGTATACAACAAAAGACAAAAATATTCAATGGTACATCCAATGTGACAAAATACATAGTTAAATACATCAATCATAGTACAGTATTCTCATGAGTAAGGGTAATTTAGTTAAACCTTTGGTAAAAAGAGTTATAAGCCTGTAGCCACTTCACGGTATGACCAGTATGCGGGTCCTAAAACTACCTGTGAAAATTCTCATGCACCTCTGCAGTGGAGGGAGAATGGTCTCTGTGGCCTTGTAATGCACAGGTATATGGAAAATGTGCAGCATTTGTAAGATTTTAAAAAATCCGTAAGGCAGTGAAGGGGTTAATGAATAACCCCATAAGGGGGATTTTGCAATGTTAAACAATACATAGAAGCTGCAAAGCTTTGATAGAGGGACTTATTACAATATGATCAACAATAGAGTAACTCAATGCCAATCAGGGTTTGATGCAGCATTGAATATGTCAGACTGGGGTATTAAATGCAACTTAGAAAAATATAGCTGTGGCCCATTATTCAGCCATAATGGAGAAATAAAGTTACAATAGGGCTTGCACTCATGTATATAGTACATACACAAGCATCTATATGCATTCACATACATACAGATGCTAAGCACACAGACTCAAATACACTGAAACTGCAGCTCACTGACTTGTCTGTAGTCGCACTCCCAGGAAGTCTTGGTCAGCTCCGAGTCATGAGCCACTGTCAGGGCACACCAACAATTTCCCCAGCTCCCAGTGGGCCAGTCCAAGCTTCCATAGGTGGCATAAAAATAAGTATATTTGTAACCCATGTTCCCCCCCCCCCCCGGTCGCAGACTGGACCCCTAGGGTGTAGTGAGGGCTGGTTACATGTATGTGGGTGGTGCGTACCTGTGAGGAACAGGAGGGCCTGAGTCTCCCGTGGTGGTATAGGGGATAACAGGGACAGGCTTCTGGGGTATATGCCTCCATTTTCTTAGCAACGGTGGTGCAACACCTCCATCTCTTGCGAGCCTTAAGAAATATGGTGAAATCCTCCCAGAGAAGCCCTGGTCCCAGGTCGAGAGATTTCAATCTCACACAGTCTTTGTATAAAAGCAGCAATGTATTTATTGTCACACAGCAGTGATAAAGAACACAGCAAAAGCAGCAGGGTACAGGCTTTTCCTCCTTCTCCTTCCCTCCAGAAGTACACCCTCAGGATGGGCTGTCTGGAGCTCCAATACTCCACACCTTCCACCCCAAGGTATAGTCCCTCAGTGTGAGGCTGACTCTCCCCTCACCCTCTACAGGGTGAGGGGCATTGGTCCACCGCACTATGGTGCTATCAGCTCTACTCAAGGTGGCTGAGTCTCTCCTCTCCTCTCCCTTGCATGCTCCAAGCTCAGACTCTGCTTCAGCACTAACGCCAGACTCACAGGAGAAGCCCACTGAATAGAGACAGCCCTGCCTCTCATGATGTCAGCAGACCCCTCCTCTGTGTCTATGCCTTTCCACACAGAGTCAGGGGGCCTACCTCCACCAATCACGGCAGGGCTTTTAGCGGGGGAAACCCATGATAACTACTGGCGGCCTGCCCTTAGCAGGACTTACACCAGTAGGAGAAAGATATATAGCCCCCATTTCTTACCGGGGCTACATATTATTTTTACAAAGCACAATAGATAAAAATATGATTGTTATTCGGTTTGATTCCAAATTATACTGTAAAGACTGAAATACATGACTGAAACAAATATTAATCTGCACGTACAATTAGTTTTATTGCAATGTAATGTGTTACTTCATACAGTCATACAATGAAAATTCAGATGTAGATTTGCAGGTGTTCATCTTATCTTGTTTAAAATCCATACTAAACTTTTTAATCGTGAGAAACATTATGGTGAGAATGAACTTTCATTTTTCAGCACATAGATTCAAAGATACAGAGAACTGAAAAGGAAATCATAGGGCAGAAAAATAAATAAATCAAAGCGGCAGAGCAATAATACAAAGTACACGTTGCTTCAGGTGGTATAGTACGAGTTAGGAGCCCAACAAAAGCTTGTCTACTATATTAAAGAAATAGGCCTAGGTGCACACAAGCAAAATACTAAAAATCAAAAATGTAATTTAAAATTAAATCAAACATTAATTTATTAATCACTCTCCTCGGGCCATATCATGACCAAATAATAAACTCTCACTAATAAATATTTAAGGACATTGTAAAAATGCATGCAAGAATCATAAATAAAACATAAGAAGAATATTTAAGATATGGCAACACAAAATCCTCATCATATTAGAGGGGTACAAAACACCCACCACCATTTGTAAGGAGCCCGTTTTCGAATATGTGTTTTAAAGAATTTGCACTCCTGATATAATCTCTCAGAGTACTCATCTCGATCCATGACAGTACTGTAGGTACTGCATATAGATAACTAGTGCTGGTTACATGCTCAGTTATTGCTTCACACAAAAAAAATCCTGAAAAACAAAAAATTAGATGAACTGTGATACCAAAATCACTGGTTCCATTGTATGTCAATAGATAATGGAGAAATGTAGGTTAGTGGGCCTGTCTTAGGCTGCGCTTATAGTGCCGCGCTGGCGTCAGTGACGTCACGCTGTGGTCGCTGGAAAAATCAAATTGACTTGACTTCCAGCGATCGCGACCAAGCCGTCGCTCTGTCGTGTCGCTTTTACTATAAGCGCACAGCCTAAGGCCGAGCTTATAGTACTAGCGACGCGACCGATGGTGTCACCTTTCGCCATTAGCGAAAGTTGTAATTTGATTTTTAGTGACATCGATGGCGACAAGGCTAAGGGGGCGGGCCGAGCAATTTGATAGGTTTAGAGACAGTCACATGTGGCGACTGTGTCTAAAAAATCTAATTTAAAAACACACAGATACCCAGCAAGCTCTCAGAAACCCCCCAAAATTACCACATTATACTGTATATATATATGTGTATAAGTGTCAAAAGGAGTGCTACTGGGCGTTGCTAAATGTATAAAACAAGAAACAAAGAAGTCCAGAGCAACATTCAATGTGACAAAAATACACAGTGAAATACCTATATATCTCTTGGAAAAAAGGTCCTTTAGTTAATCCTTTGGCAAAAGCATATAAGTCTGCGAGCCACTTTCAAGGCATGCCCATAATATCGCAAGTCCCAACATCAACTGGGTAAAATCCTTATTTACTTCTATAATTAGGGGAAGGATGGTCCTATCATTGAACCTGTCGCAATCAGCTGCATGAAAAGAAAATCTGCTTACCTGGACAGTGGGGAGGGGTGAGCTTTAAACCCTGGGTGGGAGGAGCCACTAACCTCCAAAACAGCTGAGACCAGCTGGACAAAGTTAACCAGTTAGTGATAGGACCTGCGATATTATGGTCATGCCTTGAAAGTGGCTCACAGGCTTATACGCTTTGGCCAAAGGGTTAACTAAATGACCCTTTTTTCAAGAGATATATAGGTAGGAACTTTTCTCCACTCTTGATAACATCCAGAATCTGTTCTGGAAATAGCTTTGGATGGTGAAACCATTGTAAAGTGAGCCCCATGTTAATTAGTGGCGGTGAGCATCGGATAACGCATTCAGGCGTGAGAAAATGGCCCGTAGGGTTGCATTGTAACGCTTTGGATATGCCATCCACAATAAAGTGAAACGTTGAATAACGAGGACCACCTGTAGTATATTATTAACTGTGCTGTTCTGTGCAGTTCAGTGTACTTGTTTTATTATTGGCAATAACCGTACCATATATGTCTCCACATGAATGAAAGCCTGAAAATAATGTAGGAACCTTTGCCACTGTTATTTTCTGCGTGTGTCTTTGCTTTCTTATAGGCACTGCTGTGTCTCGGAAATTATAAGCATGATGCGTGTGGGAGGGCATGCACTTTTTCACTATAATAGAACTTGAATATAACATACAAATTAGGTCAGTACTGTGTCCAAATCCCTAAGTGTTGCATCTTAGCAAGCACTAAGGTACAGATAGCGTCTCTGGTTCTGGCTTACCCTCCAGGGACACTCCATGGGCAGTCCACTGGCTGCCCGCTGGGGAATTTGTGTCTCCCTGTGGCATGCTTTCACCAGCAATGGCTTTTAAAAAGCCAGATGAAGCAAGCGCACACAACGCGTCGCAAGGGCGGCTGCCATGCAGGAGGCGCGGGGAGGGCAAGACAGAACTGGGCTACAGCGTCTATAATAAGTCAATACATTTACATATTACCCTGAATTACAGTAAAAAGTTAAGCTTTTTTTCCCAAGATTTATTTAAGTGGAACACCCATCATTTTGTATTTTCTGGAAGATTATATCAGAAGAGTAAAACATTTTATTAGTGTAAATTTGAACTTATAAATAAAAAAATAAAAAATTGTGAAATAATACAATCATCTTCAACCAACATTTCTTCAGTACAGTTTCGCCTGTAAAATAATTGTGAGATTGTTATTTATTAATAATCGAGAAGAAATAGATGCATGAATTACACCATGCTTTTGCATATACCAATGTGTGAGCTGCATAGAATGTATATGTTGCTCATTTGTGCACATGCACATTCTATGTTAACTGTATGGAAGGGAATATGTGGTTAATTTTTGTGCATGTGCGTTCTATGTGGCTCATACTACCGGTAAGTGAACTGTATGGAATGCATATTAATATGGAATGCACCTTCATTGTACATGTTTGGAGGCAGAGAGCTGGGTGGCAGCAAGCAGTAGTTGAATAAGTTGTATGAGTTGATCAATGGGCTGTGCTCCACGTAGTTGTAGGAGTCGATAATACCGGTTTTTGAGTTTGTCGAGCTGTGCACATACTCGGGTAGGGGAAGATTGCTGGGGAGGGATCGGAAAGATTTATTCAATCATTTTCTCCTTCTCAAGTTTTGAGATTTAACATATCCATCAAAGACTGATGTAGTGTCCAATAACCACCCCTCATGTCGATGCTCAAATGTGCTATTATAATAAAGCAATCATTCATGTTTACATTTTGTCAAATATTATTCTTGCAGCCTTTTTGTTGTTCTCGTGGTATTGATATACTGATAGATCTCAGAGACTGTTAATCTCTTATCAGAAATAGGGAAAAACAAAAAAGAGCACCCAGAATCCAATATTCAGAATGCAAACAATTTACTCATGACAAATCTATTGAAACAAGTAAAAATCCCAGTATAAAATACAATAAAAAATGCACATGACAGAATAGTGTATCTGCTTGTTGCCAAAAACCTAACAATCATTGTATTAGATAGGATTTGAATAGTGTACAATAGAATCAAAAACTGGACAGGTAATACAATACACTGAGTCTCTGATATTACCACTATGATTAGTGGAATTGAAATTTAAAGGAAGTCATGCATGTCTGTTGTCCAAAACAGATGGAATTTGAATGGTGTGGGTAATCATATCACATTGCCTGAATGTTGATGAAACGGATTTATAGACAAGAGATGATGTTCTCGGGTTTCTAGATATTTCTAGTGACCATTCTAACATTGTATATTGTATAGAAACATATGTGAAGTTTAATAATAATAATAATAATAATAATAATAACTTAATTTCATACAGCACTTTTCTCACAATTATGGTTTAGTGCGTGGTACACAGCACATTACATAGGACTTTTACAGACAAAGTCACTGGCCAGATGATATTACAATCTATGTTTTTTTGGTGCCTGAGACAAAGGTAGATAAAGGGGCTTGCATAGGGTCAAAAGAAGCTGACACCAGGAATTGAACTAGGTTAAAACTTTATCAAATCAGAGTAGACTCTAGAAGAAAGAGAAGCATTCTAAAATGTTAGAAATACTACAGAGCTCTTATCCAAGGAACTGTGGAGAGAGAAAGTTATCTGCACAAATCGCTCTCTAACTGTCGTCATACAGGCTGCTTAAAGAAGGATGAAAGATATTCAGATGTATCGCTGGAATAAAGCGATTTCACTCCAGTCATGCTACAGTACCATGCACATGTGGTCAAAAACAGATTCCTTCCTATGAAAGCAGTCACAATAAAAAATGTCTGTGACTAGAATGAAACAGAAATGTATTCTCTACTACTGCTAAGGTAATGAAGGGGTTACCCTTCCCACTACCCACCCAGCAGGAGTAAACATCCACCACGGGCCAAAAACCACCTTCACACCCCCTGCTATCCCCAATAAACATTTAAACCCAATACTATCCAATACACCCATTGAGTGCCAGTGTGGTTACCTATGTCCTCAATGGGAGCAAAGATAACCCCAATGGCAATGAATGGGCACCCTGTCTACCCCAAACAACCCCTCCACCAACACATACAGTACAGTAATGGGCAAACTTATTATTATCCAGATCTGGATAATAGCTAATTTGCCTATTAAAAATAAAACATCCAGCCAGCATAAAGTGAATAAAACTTGCACTTACCACTGCCAGGATTAAGGCAGTCCTCGTCTTCCTCCTTATCTTCCTCCCCGTGCTCTGTGGCAGCAACATAACAATAAAAAACAAACTAATGGCCACTAACACCTTAATCACCTTAGTGGTTAGTAACCGCTATAGTAATTAAAGGGTTAACCACCCTCCCCCGCTACCCACCCTGGACACCTAACCACCCTCCCCGGGTCAACTACCCTCACCCTCTACCCATTGATTGGCACAGTGGTGCACCATGCCCACTATGACAGTCAATGAGCAACCTAAAAATAAACCAAGCACCAAAAATACACAACATTTAAAAAAACAAGCACCAGAAATACAGAACAATTCAAACAAACAAGCACCAACAATACACAACAATTTAAAAAAAAAACAAGCACCAACAATACACAATAATTACATAAAACCAGAACCAAAAATAAACAACAATGAAGTTAAACCAATCATCAAAAATACATAACAATTAAATAAAAACAAGCCCTAAAATACAAAACAATTAAATAAAAACAAGAACAATAAAACATATCAATTAAACAAAAACAAGCCCTAAAATACAAAACAATTAAATAAAAACAAGAACCAAAAATACAAAACATAACAATTAAATAAAAACAAGCATTTGCAAAAAATGCATTGCTTGTCACTGTGTTTATCTATAGCCCGGAAAGGAGCATAGATAAACACATTGGCAGTCAATTGGCAACCTAAAAAAAAAATACACAATTAAATAAAATACAATCAATGTTTTTCTTACCATAGATGTCTTCACCCCCATCCTACGTGAGCACCAATTCTTGACCCTCAACGCAATGATCCTCAATAGCCGATGTGAAGAAGTCATGATCAAATCTTGATTGAAGAGACGTCTCAACTGTGAGTTCTTCATTCTTTTCTTCTTTCTTCATTTTTTCTTTTCTTCTGTCTTCTTTACTTGTAATCAAATGGGGCAGATGTTGTTCCGCCGGCTTCTTAAGCTCAAATGAGATGAACAGGCCTTATATAAGGTTAGATTAGATCACTAGTTAGAATACTCTAGGCCATTGTGTACAGTAATCACTTGTTATGGCGGATTTTACGGTAAACATACTTTAGGTGAGTATTTATAAAATTATTGTTAAGGTATTTTTCTGCTCTCAAGTTTAACTCGTAATTTGCTCCCTCTGCCTATGAAGAAGCCGGGTTTGACCATTCGATCACCTGACGGCAGGTGTGTTTTTCCCATTTTTATGCAAATCACTTCTACAATCCTTGCATCGATTGATCTTCCTTGCCCTTGGCTAAAGACATACATCATGGCCAAGTTACAATGTCGATGGATGTCCATTCCCCTTATTAATATAAAGAGAAGGATGCTGCATGCATTTTTCAAATTCTTGTGTCTCCATAGAACGTTTTATACCTCAAAGGCATGCTTCAATGATATAATTGTAGCCATGCCATCTATGGCTACCAGTCTGCCTTCCTAGCAGTAAGCCCTGGTAAGAGCAGGCTGCCAGTAGTAATCATGGGTTTTCCCCACTCCCTGCAGTGCCCTTGAGTGACAGGGGAGGCGTTGTCAGCTAGGCCTGAGTATACCCAATCAGACCTAGTGCCCTCCTCCTGGCTGTATTTAAGGGGATTGCCGGCCGAACTCTGTGGGTGTTCCTCTCCGCACTGAGAGAGGCAGGTCACACAACAGAGTGCCTGAGATTGGGGCCTTCTCTGTTCCTCTTCCCCTTGGGGGAGAGTGAGTGTGCACCTATACGCTGACTCCTGATAGAGGGGTTGGGAAGAGCTAGGAGAGCTGCGGTGCCCTTGGCAATAGTGGTTGTCCAGGGACCATCCTCCAGCTGGGTAACTGATCCAGAGAGGCTGTATTGGGCAGACCACTGCCTTGCTGTGAGTGCTGACCCAATAAAGACCGTTCCTGTTTGCATATACCTCCTGCCTGGTGTGTGATCTTACTGGGAGGAGAGGGAGTAATTCTACTGTGGGAGATCACCTCCATACATCTGGAGCCTGTGGCAGATGGAGGCTCTGCACTGCTAAAGAACCACGTGGGTAATGTACCCAGAAACCTGATACTGTGCCCCCACTACCATCGCCGTACAGCTCAGCCCTCCTGTTACCAGCAGGTATCATGCACCACATATGTAGTAATGGCCAAATCTCCCACCGGGTGGGGGAAACACTGTTACATATGTAACGGGTATTCCCCCCCCCAATCGCAGATCTGATGTGGGTGCAAGGAACATACGGTGTTACCATAGGTGTGGTGCATTACCTGTTGGCTCGCAGGAGGGCTGAGCTTCCGCCACGGGGAACCTGGGGTGATTATACTAGGGGTGATCACTTACAACATCTTCTCGGTACAGCGCCTCCACCTGCGATGGCTCCCACCAGAGGGGGAGTGGTTCCTCGCAGGACAATCACAATAATAATCACGTAGACAGCATGTATATTAACTATATGACTTTACTAACATGCATGGAGAATATCATCACATTTACATAACCTCATAACCTGTTAACCTTATCACCTCAGGCCCAATGTCTGGTGTTCCCACCCAGTGTCCTGTAATCCCCCACACCCAAGGTCCCGTACTCCTACGGAGGTCGTGGGTGACTGCGCAGTCACAGTTACACTAAGGGTCCAACCGCTCCACAGGAACAGCAGCAGCCGCTGTGTCCCTATCTATATAAGTGGTACTACCGTGACAGGAATCCTAACCTAGGGCCTGTCCCTGTAGTACAGCAACCTGTAGTGGCTTGGGGAACTCCTATGGGCCGGCAGGGGTAATGACCTATCCCACTCCCCTAACTACCCAAGTCCCTCGCCTCACTACTATTCAACTAGTCCCAGCGCCTACAGCAGCAAGCTGTAGCTCACTGGATCTGGCAGCCAACGTGCTGCGCAACAAGGTGCCTGCCTGTCAGACCTCACAGCACTAACAGCCGTGACTCTGACAAGGCAGCACTACACTAAGGGCAGCGTCCCTATCTTGGGCCTCCCTCAGCACTTACCCACTAACCTAGTGGGGAGTTGGGGCCTACCTGGGTGTAGGTACCTATATGGGGTAGAGCTTCTCTCGCTCCCCGCACCCTTCCTTCCCTCACAGCTCCCTGACTCCAACTCTCTGTAACCTTTCTTTCCCAGCTCCCACTAATGTAAGTGGCAGGGTCCCTAACCTGAGGGCTGTCCCTGGCAACACTCACCTTACTGGGGAGCTGAGCTATCTCGGGCCCTGGGGGTGCTGGCCTAGTACAGGGAGTTCCCGGCTCCTGTACCCTACCTCCTTTCCTGGGCTGCTCCGGTCTCTGACTGATCTAACGTGCTGCAAGCCCGCCAAATGTATCTCTTTTCCCAGGGGTCTCCTAAGCCCTATTGGCTCCCTGGTGTCACATGGGGCTCGCAAAGGCTCTTGGGATATGTAGTCCCAGCTCAGAGCCTTCCCTGGTAGGCTAAGGGTTCGCGGGCTTTTCCCTACCTTCACTGCGCTTGCGCAAGCTTTCCCGGGCTGCCTCGACCTTCCCTCAGCTCTCCCTGCTCTCGCGCGAGCTATCCCTGTCTCGGGGGCTTTCCCTGGGCCTACGCTTCCCTGCGCATGCGCAACAGTGTCCTCAATGGCGGCGCCCTGCTTGTCCGGACGCCGGGACCTTAGAGACGCGATCGCGGCCTTAGCAACCGCCCGATCGCGTCCCCGGCAACCGGCCGCAGGCAGGAGAAGCCGCGCTGCTCCCTGCTCCAGCCCCCACCCTTGGAAGCAGCCGTCGGGTCTGTCGGCACCCGCGACCGAGCTGCTTAAGGGGAGGGGGGTCTCCAGGAGCCACGGGAGCTCCAGGCTACACTCTCCCCCTGGTGAAACTCCAACGACCTCGCTTGGATGGCAGACATAACCTGGTACACAGTTATACAATGAAAATGCAGGGCATATGTACAACCTATCACTGGTAACTTTAGACATCAGGTTAAAATACAGTTCACATACCATACCCGAGGCCAGCTGAGCGTCAGCTGTTTGATGAGACCATTCGTGGGGTGCCCCTAACTGAACATGTGGGGGTACCTCACTTTTGCATCCGTGAGCCTCCCCCAGAAAAATTTCTTGGAGAGCACACTCTGGAGTGACAGTCACCGGTTCCTCGCTACTTCCTCCCCCTTATGGAAGGAGTAGCACACTGTCTCTCAAACCGGCCTTTACCTGGTCATCCGCGGCAGGGATACGGTAGACCAGGAGGCCCGGGCCTTTTCCTCGGTCCACTACTTGGCAAATGGCACGCTCCTTTTTGGGCTTAAAAGAGGCCAGTCTCCCTGGATCTTCCTTTACACAGTCCTTGTCCCTACGGACTTGCGAGGCTTCCACTGAGAAGCGAGCACTGGACAATGTCTCTTTTCTCAAAGTCTCTGTTTCACCTGACAGGGGGTAAAGGGTAGCTACCTTATCACTGCGGTGATTCATGGTGGCCAACAGGTCCTCGGGGACGCTGTCAGTTCCCACCTCAGCTGTCTTGGGACCTGTCCACAACACTTCTGGGACAGTCCACTCACTGGCTTGGAACTCGGGAGCGTTGGATCCCAGTCCTGGGACCATTTGAGTCGGAGCGCACGGGCTCACACTCAGTTCACGTGTGCTGACACCTGGATGTCCAGCTACATTCTTCTGCTCCGCATGAACGGTAGTTGGAGCATTTTTCACGGTCACCTCCACCGGAGCCTGTGGGGAGCAAGGGGTTTCCTTACCACTCTGCTGGCTTGCGATGGGTTTCTCTTCATCTGGAACGATAGGCTGTAGGTACTGGTCCACTCGTACTGCGGGACAGCTATCTTCTAGGGGGGACACCTCCGCCAGGACGCGATGTCGAGTGGAGCCATTCGCCCTGGTGTCCAGACTTAAGAAGCTATCGTGCTCCGCGGTCACCTGGAGGCTCACACCCAACACCCCTGGGGCTGTCAACTCACCCTTGTCTTCATTAGCAGGTACTGATCCCATGCCTTGGACCGATGGTACCTCTGTAGGCCGGACTGGCCGTTGTAGGGCACACGGGCCCACAGCATCTGGATGTACTGCAACTGAGGTAGGTGATTCTTTGTCTCCAACTTCACTGGGGTGTTCCGACGGCTGGCGCATCACCACCGATGGTTCGTCCTTTTCCGTAGCTGGCTGGGCCTCAGTTCTTCCCGCTTGATTGCAACGAGGAACTAGGGCAGCCTTGCCTGTCAGCTCCTCCACCTCCGTGGTTGAGGTAGAGCAAGTAACAGCATCTTCATCTCTGGGTTCTGCCATCTGAGATTCCTGCTTGGGATCTGGGACAGTAGCCACCAACGGCACGGGTTGCAGGGTCGGTACCCTGTAGCAGCCACATAAGCGCCCCCAGGCCAATTTACAAAATGAGCAGTCACCCTGGTTACAGAAACATTCCAGACACCCATCCTCGTCCGCGTCTTCCAACCGCCCCTTTATCAGGCACGTCAAAACATCAAAGTTCATACTACCCAACGGACTCAACGATTCTATCATACACGGGCACAACAAAAAGGATATGCACCCGGCCTTAGTCTGCCAGAGTCCATATGACGGCGAGCAATTTTCTTTGCACCCAGTACTTTCTTTGATGGAGACAGCAGTTACGGGTGAAGGCTCACAGTGCTTGCTCCCCCTGGTGGAATCTGAAGGAGGGGTAGCACACTCTTTCATTGAGTGACTCTGGCTCGGCACAGAGTTATTCAGTTGGCGGGGGCGGGGCTTAGGATTTCCCGCCAAGCTCGGACAGTCTGCAACATTCTCCCGCGCGGCCGGGAAATCAGCACGTGACTTCTTCATGGCGAACAAAAATAGCACAATTTAGAAAAAAATGAAAACAGGGCACCCCAGGTCAATCTCAGCAGCGCCTCCAAATGTAACGGGTATTCCCCCCCCCAATCGCAGATCTGATGTGGGTGCAAGGAACATACGGTGTTACCATATTTGTGGTGCATTACCTGTTGGCTCGCAGGAGGGCTGAGCTTCCGCCACGGGGAACCTGGGGTAATTATACTAGGGGTGATCACTTACAACATCTTCTCGGTACAGCGCCTCCACCTGCGATGGCTCCCACCAGAGGGGGAGTGGTTCCTCGCAGGACAATCACAATAATAATCACGTAGACAGCATGTATTTTAACTATATGACTTTACTAACATGCATGGAGAATATCATCACATTTACATAACCTCATAACCTGTTAACCTTATCACCTCAGGCCCAATGTCTGGTGTTCCCACCCAGTGTCCTGTAATCCCCCACACCCAAGGTCCCGTACTCCTACGGAGGTCGTGGGTGACTGCGCAGTCACAGTTACACTAAGGGCCCGTTGGTGCACATGTGATGGTATAATACCTGCCGAGCACTCCGGTGCTCGGGTCAGCAACAATCTTCTCAAAGGGTCAGACGTGTGATGAATCCGTCTGATCCTCCAACCGAACTCCTTGCACGTGCGGACCGCTAGGGGGGTCCCACTCTGGAATCGTCTCTGTGGACCCCAACGTGGGTCCAACCGCTCCACAGGAACAGCAGCAGCCGCTGTGTCCCTATCTATATAAGTGGTACTACCATGACAGGAATCCTAACCTAGGGCCTGTTCCTGTAGTACAGCAACCTGTAGTGGCTTGGGGAACTCCTATGGGCCGGCAGGGGTAATGACCTATCCCACTCCCCTAACTACCCAAGTCCCTCGCCTCACTACTATTCAACTAGTCCCAGCGCCTACAGCAGCAAGCTGTAGCTCACTGGATCTGGCAGCCAACGTGCTGCGCAACAAGGTGCCTGCCTGTCAGACCTCACAGCACTAACAGCCGTGACTCTGACAAGGCAGCACTACACTAAGGGCAGCGTCCCTATCTTGGGCCTCCCTCAGCACTTACCCACTAACCTAGTGGGGAGTTGGGGCCTACCTGGGGTGTAGGTACCTATATGGGGTAGAGCTGCTCTCGCTCCCCGCACCCTTCCTTCCCTCACAGCTCCCTGACTCCAACTCTCTGTAACCTTTCTTTCCCAGCTCCCACTATTGTAAGTGGCAGGGTCCCTAACCTGAGGGCTGTCCCTGGCAACACTCACCTTACTGGGGAGCTGAGCTATCTCGGGCCCTGGGGGTGCTGGCCTAGTACAGGGAGTCCCCGTCTCCTGTACCCTACCTCCTTCCCTGGGCTGCTCCGGTCTCTGACTGATCTAACGTGCTGCAAGCCCGCCAAATTTATCTCTTTTCCCAGGGGTCTCCTAAGCCCTATTGGCTCCCTGGTGTCACATGGGGCTCGCAAAGGCTCTTGGGATATGTAGTCCCAGCTCAGAGCCTTCCCTGGTAGGCTAAGGGTTCGCGGGCTTTTCCCTACCTTCACTGCGCTTGCGCAAGCTTTCCCGGGCTGCCTCGACCTTCCCTCAGCTCTCCCTGCTCTCGCGCGAGCTATCCCTGTCTCGGGGGCTTTCCCTGGGCCTACGCGTCCCTGCGCATGCGCAACAGTGTCCTCAATGGCGGCGCCCTGCTTGTCCGGACGCCGGGACCTTAGAGACGCGATCGCGGCCTTAGCAACCGCCCGATCGCGTCCCCGGCAACCGGCCGCAGGCAGGAGAAGCCGCGCTGCTCCCTGCTCCAGCCCCCACCCTTGGAAGCAGCCGTCGGGTCTGTCGGCACCCGCGACCGAGCTGCTTAAGGGGAGGGGGGTCTCCAGGAGCCACGGGAGCTCCAGGCTACACATAATATTAGTATAAACTTAAATTTTAGTGCAAGCCAGGACAATGAAATGATGCATGCGTCATTACAGAATAATACTAGGCGTCAAACATCAGGCATCAAGCACCCATTATACTGTATGAATGCTTGAAAAGTGCTATATAATACCATATGAAACCTAAAACATGACACTTCAGTGACTATTAATCCAGTTCAATATTTTTGGTCAAGCTCTGCCAGTACAACAACAATGCATGCCAAAACTAAAGCTGTCTCACATTTTAACCTGGTCTGTAACTGTTACATACGCCTATATTATATATTATCTCTAACTGTGCATGCAACGTCTTGTATATAATTTAAACCCTGTTCATTTATGTAACTGTATTTGTAACAATGTATTATTTGTCATCATAACTCTGCCCAGGACATACTTGAAAATGAGAGGTAACTCTCAATGTATTACTTCCTGGTAAAACATTTTATAAATAAAAATAAATAAATAATTTGCAGTCCTTTTGTCTGGTGACACATTCCCCTTTGTTAGAAAAGGAAACATTTTTTTTTTTTTTAAAGAAGTAAATTCCATGTAACATTTCTATTCTCTAAATCAGCTGTGCGCAAACTGGGGGGGGGGCGCAAAATTATTCAGGGGGGCGCGGGCGGTTGCAGGGGTCCCGCACTTTTCCCCCAAGGCATTTAAATTAAATCTCTTCGGTGATGCATTGCCATGGCAATCTGACACCGGGAGCCGGAGAGGAGGTAAGGGAGGGGGCGCGAGCAGGGAGGGATGCAGGAAAGTTTGCGCAGCGCTGCTCTAAATAATATGCATTTTTACCAACAGAAACTTTTTACAGAATGGAATGGGGTTTTGAATATTTGATCATCAAAAAACATAGACTGCATTAAATCATTTATAACAATCATAATGGCCAAGAAACACAGAGATCCACTAGACCATATATTTTACATAACTGTATCAATTTCTTAGATTTATCTAATGAAGAAATAGTTTTAAGACATGAATAACTGCAGAAGCTACCATGGATCAGTATGAATCAATTATACAACACAGATATTTTAACAAAACGAAGTCATGACATTTTAAGGATGATTAAACTATAGTGTTATCTGAAATTATGTTGGAGAAGTTTAGTGAATATTGTCCTGGATACACCAAACTCTGTTAAAATTGAGATAATTTTGCGATCTGTAAAATCACGGAATGATCCTAAAATGGCGGAAAAGCATTGAAATACTATCCTATATAGCAGACTATACAAACCCAGGATTTGCTGACACACACTGGCAGTGCTGTTGGGAGGGAGTTAGAACACACTAGACTACAAGGAATTAAAGGTGTGTTTGCATTTTTGTGCTTTTTATTGCGATATCTGCTTGAGTTGTCTTGTGATATTTGTTGTCTGTCTGTGTTCATGCTTGTGTGTTTGAGTTGGTGAGTTTTGCTGTCGTTTTGGAAGTTTTTGTCTGTTGTCTGTTGTCTGTTGTCTGTATCATTGTGTTCAGTAGCGTGTAGTGTGTGCGTTTAAGATGGAGGAGACTGGAGTAAGTGGAGTTCGAGGAGGGAGTGGTGGTGAGCGAAGGAGGGAAGGGAGTGTTCAGTGTTCAGGGCAGGAACACAGCAGGGTAGGAGGTAGTGAGAGGAGGAAGGGATATGAGAGAGGTACACAGCAGAGGTGTGTTGGGGATAGGGGAGTCGGTGATGGGGGTAGTTATCCCAAGGTTTGTGATTAGGCCTCTCGGGGGGATGCGGAAGAGGTAATCCCTTAATTACCTAAATGGAAAGTAAAGCATTGCCTAGCAATCAATGATTTTTTGGTTAAAATGTTATGCTGCTCTTATTTACACATGTATTTTTTTTGGTTAATGCCCGAAAGCACTATTTGCCGCACTTGGCTAATTGGGCTATTGAGCATTAGTATAGAGGGGGGAGTAGGTTTGTTTGGGGGTTGAAAGGAACCCTTTTCCTGATAAAAAGCTGGAGGCCTCGTGACTGGATTCAAACACTGCAACCTGCAGCAGACTCCCCCGGGAGGCTTTAAATCATGCACTAGCACTGTTATGTCCGATTTGATGGACGTACAGGCCCAGAAAACGAAGGAAAGGAAACGTAACACAAGCCAGATTTCAAATTCCTTTGCCTTCGTTTATTAAGCATAGGGTAATGATTTTTACACAGAAAAATAGAAAGGTTTGGTTAGAGGCGTAAGGTAGGTGTAACCTGGGTGTGGCTTGGGTGTGGCTTGGGTTAGAGGCGTGATTTAAAGGCAGGACATATTAATGGCATGATTTTGGGACGTAATTCTCCCAATACAGGCACTGTCTGAATACATAGCTTATTCATTGTCTGTTATCAAAAAACCTTGAATATCTCTAGCAACTAAGTTATACGATTTTACCTCTCTCAGAGAACCAGTCTATTGTTTATTAAAACAGCAGGAAGCTGACAACATAAAAAGTATCTTAGCAAGATCCTGAGCAGGGAGGAAATTGTAATTTTGGCAGCAGAATACATGAGAAATTATATTTCAGAAAAAGGCTGACTACAGAATCTTAAGTGGTTATTACAGACAAAATGGATGGCTTAACACAAATGCAGATTCTGGCATGACCTACTGGTCCTAACAGGGGTTAAGTTAGGGGGTGCGTTAAGGGGGTAGTTTACCCGTAAGGCTAGTTAGTCCTGTGGTGGGTGGTGGGAGGGCTTTACCCCTGGTTTACCTTAGCGGTTACTAAAATATTGCAAGGCAATGATTTACTAGCCACTAACGTAACCAAGAGGGTTTCTGTAGTTAGTGCACTTTAAAAAATAACTATTAATCCTTTGGTGCCTGAGGTATACCTTGATAACCAGAGTCAAACGGTTTAATGTTATTTTGAACATAGGCTGCTGTAATAATAGATATTACAGAAGCATATGATAGAAATATTATTGTGATGCGGCAATTAACACATTATTAACGGATGCATTAATGTCCGCATCTTTGGCTCAAATATCGTACTCAGTAAATTATTACTTCAATGTTAATGAAAACCATCTTAAAATTGTGGTAATAACACTTTTTTTTTTTTTTTACCGGGTTCAATATTAACTCCATTTTAAGGGAGGTTTATGTATCCGGGCCAATGTACATTGCAAATTACAACATAGAAGCAAATGAGCATCAGGTCATATGGTCCTTTATATACTGCCTTTTTCACAAAATTCTGGCAAAAGTTGGAACATTTCACAGTAATCGGGTGAAAATTTTGTATTTTCGATCAATCCTGGCAAGCAGGAAAGTTTGTGTCAATTATGCAAAAAGGTGAATTTAAAGAAAAAAATGCGAAAACTTTTGTAAAACAAAATTAAAGACAGTTGTAAATTTCTACTAAAGACATAACATGAGTTCCTGTAGGGTAATTAAATACATAGAATATATATTATTCAAAAGTTGTGTCCCTTTAAATATGGGACAAGATACAACCATATAGATCGAATGAGTCTTAACACAGCCCTCAGCGGAGATCCTTATTTATCATTTAATAAACAAATCCAATCCTATGAACACCAAAATATACTAATTATCCCTCAGTAACAGATTGAAGCCGCTTCTAAATATTTTATAAGAAAAAAGGCTGTTGTCCCTGATAGTTTGTGATGATAAATGATTCACTCCTTTGTTTCTTCCTTTAATGTGTTATTGTTTTAAAATGTGATAATTACAAAATGCTATTGTACAATACATACAATACAGTACAATACATTTATCAATTGACATCTTAAATGGCTACATTTGACTAATCCTCATAAACACAGTGCATTGCAGCAGTTGTACAATTAGATACTGTAGGTAAAAAAGTATTCCACAGTGTCTTGAGCATTCCCTGTATAACGC